>NC_143014.1:222428480-222645302 GCF_055824585.1 Amblyomma mixtum
TGTGGGCTGCATGCGTTAGCGCTGATAACGGTGATCGAACTCTCGCGATCAACCATTAACTTCCACCTGCCAGGGGGGAAGGGTGAATGGGAACTTTAATGTACATATAAGAACAAACAGGAATTTCTTACCAATTATGCGGGAGAACATCTCGTTCCTCTCGCTCGTAACGTCTCCCACGGCTGTGACAACCTCTCGAAATACTTGCACCAACCTCGTCTTTGAGAGCGAGGGTTTGGTGCAGAGAGTGGAGCATATGTACATCTATTTCTTCAACCATAAAGCTTCCTTCATTGCAATCAAGAAATGTTAGCGGAGTGTTTCTTGAAGAAGGAAAATGTGTGAAAAATAACAAGCTGTCTGTAGTTGTACATGCATGCCTTACACGAATTATTTGCCTCAATCTATCGAAAAACTGAAGCAGCTGATCAGCGGCGCTCAAATTTCGCATTAGGAAGTAACGTAATCGTCGGCAATTTTCTTTTTAAATATAAGACGTTCTGCCAATAGACTCCCACTTCATCCACAACCCCTTCGATGCTTAAGCTTTTAAAATACGTGCACAGTGACAACGGCATGCCTGCCCAGTGTGCTGCTAGTTATAGCAAAACGTTCGGCTCGTCTGATGCAACATAAACGTTACTTACTGCTTCCGGCTCATTTGTAAACACTACGGATATTCATTTTCCCCTGTAAAACATCTTACCGCACAGCGCTCATAGGACAATACGATGAGATGATGGAGGGCTATTTAATGTCTTCTCTCGAGCAGCAGCGTTTCTACATGCGACCTCTCACTCCTTGCAGCTTTTATGAAATGAACTTCAGTGAAATTCTTCTAGCTTTCTTCCATGCTTCTTCATTTTGGTGAATACCTCTCCTAAACAAACACGCAACACAGCACATTTCCTAAACGGTGTCCATTTCCATATACCGCAAACGTGAAAAAGAAAAGTAGCGTAAAATGGCGGGTTGTGTGGCTGCCACATTTCCGCGGAAAGTTTACAGCTCAGCCACCTCCGCTGCGAGCCATAGGGATAGACATTCAAATACACTTCTCAGGACGTCGAGATAAACCATTACATCTCTCAAGATTAGAGTTCACCAACTAGCGCGTTGTTAGAACTGAAGGGGACTACACACGCTGCTCCATAAAATTCGCCAAAGGAATGTTGTGGAAGCAGAACTCCTCAATTATTGCCACTGTTAAGTTCTATAAATAGCTGTTAAGAATGTTAAGTTATGGTACAGAATGTCAAGTCCTATGCCTGAGGGAAATACATCCGCTCTTTCCGCTCACAAAAATGCCTTTTCTTTCCACTTACATATATGCATTTGTGCATACGCCACTTTTCAAAGTTTATACTCAACGCCTCATCTGCGTGCCTATTTGTAGTACAAATATTGCGTTCGCCAACACTCCCTGCTTCGAATGTAGAAAGCGCTAAACAGATCACCACACCACTAGGCATTACAGAGTCCATGCTCCCTTCTTTATTTTTATTTTGCACGTCGACTGCGACTTATAGGGCCCTGGATCAATTTGAGGGGCACGCATAAAGTGAAATCTCCTATAGCGGTGGGTGTTTTTTGTTCGTCCTCCCGTAAAATGGCTTCCTGCGAAGGACTTTGAAGACCGCACACTCAGCGAAGTGATTCACCAGGGTGGAAATTTGGGCAAGTCGGTATTGATCCATAACGTAAGAGTAGCGCAAAACCAGGACGACGGACACAAGGGGAGAGAACACACACCAACAACACAGGCGCTAACTTCCGACTGACGAAGAAAACCAAACCCAACCAAGTGAACGGAACCTGGGCAAAAGTAGCGCATGCGCTGACCTAAGATTAAAAATCGAAAAAAAAGGTGCGAAAAATGCTATTCGGCTTAAATTCATGGACAACCACGTTTGCTGGTGCTATTAACCTCGCGCCAACAAACCGCTTCCACCTTACACATCAGCTCATTCTAAACTCGTGAAACGAGGCATTATTAACCTCTGCATGGAAAACGCCTTTGAAAAGTCATGCCCCCATCAATCCGCATCCAGCTTTCATGAACAACTCGCGAGGTTCCTCGAAGCAGGGTACCCTAAAGATTTCGTGGGTTCAGTCGCCGAAAACCTCCTGAAAAAGAAGCTCCGGAAAGAACCTAACACTACAGAAGAAACGAGAGGCAAGGTGGCTGTCATTCCTTACGTCCATTGTCTCGCGCACAATCTCAAGAAAATAGGGAAAAAGGCAAACGTTCGCGTGGTGTTTTCAGCTCCACAAAAGCTCAGTGTGTTATGCAAAAGGTCCGTGCCCTCCGCACATAGCTCCCAAAAGCAGCAGTGTACCATCCGCCACTGGAAAAGATTTGTTAAATGTACTGAGGGCATTGTGTACAACATTCCGCTCTCCTGTGGCAAGCAGTATATTGGGCAATCCGGTAGGTGCCTGAACGATAGGCTTCGAGAGCACAATAATAACATGAAGACTTATACCGGCAGCAATCTAGCTTTGCACTGCAAAGATTGCAAGTGCGTGCCTTTTTTGGACAAATGCTCAGTCGTTGCTAAGAGTAGAGATAAGCTAACTCGCGAAATTGTGGAAGCTGCACAGATTGCTGCCTTACAAGATAACTGCGTTAGTACTCCGTCCATTTCCTTGTCTAAACGAGAGCTGGCCTTCTTGGGTTCAAAACATCCATGATCTCACATTTTTTATCGCATTTTTCGCACCTTTTTTTTCGATTTTTAATCTTAGGTCAGCGCATGCGCTACTTTTGCCCAGGTTCCGTTCACTTGGTTGGGTTTGGTTTTCTTCGTCAGTCGGAAGTTAGCGCCTGTGTTGTTGGTGTGTGTTCTCTCCCCTTGTGTCCGTCGTCCTGGTTTTGCGCTACTCTTACGTTATGGATCAGCGAAGTGCTTCTACATAGCGGGAGCAAACAAAACATTTGGGGCGGTTCGTGAGAAACTAGCCTGATCGAGCTAAATTCTGTGGCTTTTGGCAGCATGTACTGTTTTGGAAAAAACTTCATTTTGATGGAGGCAAAATTCTAGAGGCCCGTGTGCTGTGTGATGTCAGTGCACCCAGAAGAACCCTAGGCGGTAGAAATTATGCGGAGCACTCCACTACAGCGTTCTTCATAGCCTGAATCTCTTTAGGACGTTAAACTTCATAAAACAAAACAAGCAAGAGAAATCTGAGACGTTACTAAATATCCCTTATCATGGGCAAGCAAAATGTTTGTTACTCAACATGAAACCTATGACTGAACGCGAGGTATGGGCCTTGTTGTGGGCGAGTGAACTGTATGAATTTTTTTTTATTTTTCTGCGCGGAATGCTGCTTATTCCTGCAGTTAATCTAATAGTTGCACTTAATTGCGTAATGCTTATTTTGAGTTTCTAGAAGTCCGTGCAGTCCTGTAGTTTTGAATTCAGTATTGAGGTCTTTTCTGCCGTCAGAGGAAAGGTAGAGCAAATACCTAAGTTGCAGGTACTATGTTCTCATTTCAATTTCCTATGCAGTTAAACACTTCAGAATTTAAAATGTTCTTGAAAGTATATCAGCGCGGCACTGCCAATCAGCAGATAGAAACTAATCAGAGTCGGGATCTATGCTACAAATCTTTTCTGGCTTTTAAATAAGTGCTTCTCCAAAAGGGTTCCCTGCTTGTATACTAATAGGAAGTTTTAGAATACTGATAGCGGTATTGCTTTTGTGGGTCACGTGGCGAACGACCACTAGAAAAATTTGTTCACACTTCACTATAATGATCACTCAGATTACACAGCCATGGCATCAAACTTCTCTTTGTTGTGCCATTCATACATCTTGCCTTACTTAAAAAGACATGTATGAACACTTAACTGAAATCGAAAACGCTAGCAAAGAGTTTACGCCATGGCATACTGCTTTCAACGTGTTGCACCGCCACTTAACGCTCACCAGCCTCGCTACCGCAGTCATTATGTGAAGATTACAAGATTCCTGAGAAGAAATGTACATGCATTCGTTCGCGGCTACATTCACTACATTGGAGAAAACCCCGGTTGTAGGTGGATAGGAACTTCTATGTGTAAACATATATCAGTTCTGCAAGGGGCACACCCTAATCGACTTGCAAGGGCCTGCGTCATCACGCTGCTCTTCCGGATCTAGTCATGAAAGCATGCTGGCATCGCTACACTATGAGCGAGGGGCTAAGCATTTAAATTCTGAGAGCGTGGGAAATGATAATGCATCCCTGAACTTGGCACATGTTCACAAACGAAAGGCTTTAATTCACGGATTCGCGTGTAGATATTGCGTGTACGTACGCTATCAGCTAAGGTACAAGCAAGGACACGATTTTGATCCCACACCTTATGGCGCTTCTCTAGCTCTTGCTCAATTGTCAAGGTACATTTGCGCGCTAATTGAATGCCAAGTTGGACGGAGGGGGGGGGGGGGGGTGCTAAGGGGATAGTAAGAAAATAGACAGTCAGCACACGCTTTAGCGCCTAGCTCCAACACTTCTTGGGGGTCTACGTCACGTGTTCCCGGAAGGCGCGCCAGCTGGAGGCAATACTTACTTGATGACTGATTGCCGGCGGACCTTTTACGGGGGAATTACTGCTGCGGGGATTTCGGCCTTCACTTTTGATTTCTTTTCGAGCGCTGTCCGTAATTGGTATCTCGGCTGCCCAGGTTTCTTTTCTCGGTGGATACTACGTCCTTAGCTGGCAAATTTTACGGTCATGGTACACTAAGGGATGAGTTCACTGGCAGGCAACAACGAAAGCTAGTTTTAAGTAGCGGCTTCTAATTTTCATGTGGCCATCACTTAATTTTTGCACTCTTTTGCACTTAATTTGTTTGCAACCTTAAAAACAGTTGCGCTGATCAACTAGAGAGAAAATACGAGCGTTTTCTTTTCGCATTTCGGAAATGGCTATGAGGGTTACAAGGTTTAGAGAAGTGCACTAAACGACATCTATTTATTTATTTATTGGTATTTATTTTTTTGATACCTCCAAAGCCATTGTTGGCGTTTCACATGAGGGGTAGCTCGCTGCAGTTTCTCAATTATTCTTTCAATAAATACCTATAAGTGCTCTGTATGACAGTAGGGAACTGTTTTTGCAGGTAGATGCTTCCAGTACCTTTCTGTCTGGACGAAGAAAGCGTTAAGAGAAAATGGCAGCGGCGCAAAAAAAGGGGAGAAGTGACGGAGCGTAAACAAGGACGAGCGCTGAACTTCCAACACCTTTTAAACGTTAAACGTTAAAGAACCCCAGGTGGTCGAAATTTCCGGAGCCCTTCACTACGGCGTCTCTCATAGTCTCAGTCGCTTTGGGACTTTAAACCCCAATAAACCAATAAACCAATCCAACACCTTTTATTTTGCATGATTCACATGCGGTCCGAGCAGGGGATATTGTCTACGCTTGCACATAAGTTTGAGAGCAGGATGGAGGCCATGCTGACGTAGCCCTCCCCAAGTGGCACGTGGTTTGCTCTTCTTAATAACAGAAGTGTTTTCTACTTCGAACAAACAGTCCCTAAAAATCAGACAATGACTTGCCAGGAAACGTTCGAAAAACTTTCCTACACGCGCATTTTTTGTTACGTTCTTTGTATGCTCCCTTAAGCTATCGTTAACACATATCTCAGTCTGGCCAACGAATACTTTTCCGCGCCTTAAAGGAATCTAACACACGACGCATACAACAAAAGGCCGCCTGCGCGTCTTGCCGCAGCCACGTTGCTGGCATAGTTGTAGTATATCAAATTTTCTTAAGGTGCGGAAAAGTTTACGCTGGCCCAACTGCGAGATGCGTTACGAAGGGTTAAGAGAGAATAACAGGACGTAAAAAAATTGGCAGTGGCTTAGCTGTGGTTGATCCTGGATATACAAGGGAAAAGGTTCAGTTACGCTTGGTTTGACGTCATGGCTGTCGCAGTTCGCGCACAATGCACTAGGAGCACCACGATAACGGTGGAGGCGTTCGGCCGTCCACACACTGCCTGTACGGAGGCGGAGGAGGAGACGCGCGTGTAGTGAATACGGTGCTGCCTTAGAAGGTTGCTTTAGAGACATGTACTGTGGTGTCCATTCCTTTCGGGTGTACACCAAGATACAAGAGACAGGCATTTCCTTTCCTTAAAACCAATTTTCATTTCATTTCATTTTCCTTAAGGTCCTTACAGCGCGGTTCGGGTATTCACCAAGATATGAGAGAGACAGGCGTCGTTTCCTTTCCTTAAAACGAAATTTCTTTTCATTTTCCTTCCCTTAAAGTGCGGTTCGGGTGTCCACCGGGATATAAGAGAGACAGGCGTCATTTCCTTTCCTTAAAACCGATTTTCTTTTCATTTTCGTTTCCTTACGGTGCGGTTCGGGTATCCACCGAGATATGAGAGTTTCCTGGCGCACTGTTTGTCTTTTATTTAATTTATTTCTATTTAATTTCTTTCACTTCTTTTTTTATTCTCGTTTCTGTGCGTATTTCTATTCTTTTTTTTTATTACGGAGTCGGCGGCCACCTGCGCTGCGCGTGACGTCGCTCGGTTTCGCACATGCGCAGAAGTGGCAAATCTGGCCTCCGGCTCACGCGAAGCGCGGTGTTGACGAGCCTAGTGAAGCTCTTCGCTTCAAAACAATTCGCGTGAAGAAAAGCTTTTCCGGGGGTTTTCTGGCAAAACATTGTCTAATTTGCAAGAACCGTTCGCCCGACCTAGAAAACAGTTTCACTAACAAGAAGATCAAAGCACGTGCCACACCGGAGATCACAGAACCTGAACAGATTTCTAGACTTGGAGAGGGCTACTTCAGCATGGCCTTCATCATCCTTTCAGACAGGGAGCTGGCATATTTGCGCATGCGCAGAGCAGAACCCTTGGCTCGGAAAGCATTTATATATTTGTGGGTCGTTTGCAATAATAGTTGTCGGAAGTTCAGCGCTCGTTCTTGTCTAAGACGTGATTCGAGGGGTGGAAGATTAGATACTGACTTCAGTTTGGTAACACTTGAATGAAATGAGTAATGAGATTGAATCAACCTTGCTGCACGATTCTGGATAGACTTGACCGCATGAGAAACCTTTGATTGATGAGGGTTCCAAACTGCGCAGCGCAATCCAATTTGGGACGAACGAATGTAAATATGTCAACATTTTCAGTGAGAAGCTGCTGTTCGTAGGTTACTGCGCAAAAAACTAAGTACGTGTTTTGTCTCTTTGGTAATGTTGGACACGTGGCATGACCAATTAAAGGAATGGGAAATGGTGACACCAGGGTATTTGTCAGAGTTCAGGTCAGCTAATAATAGTAGGGTACCGTTGCTGTTAGACGTAGATCTATCGATTTCGCAGTCATCAGCAAACAATCGTATGTGAGAAATGGTACCAGTAGCAACCATAACTGCAAATCAGAAAAATTTGTCATGTTATGATTTGGGACCCCCCTATGCAATACATAGTCCTACCCGTAAGAGTCTTTATGAACGAGTCGCAGCAAATGAATGGTTCCACAGCCTGCCAGTGCGCAAATCTCTAAGCGATCAGGCTCGACACTATTGTTTTATTAGGAATTATTTTGTTTTCGTAGCCAGCTATCTAATACAGCCTTCGTTTATTGCATTATGATATTTTCTAACTATTGAGAGAAATCCTTGGCAGCCTGAGGGCAACTTTTTATTAAGCGCTGGCCATGTTGGCCACAACCGGTGGTCGAAAATTCGGTGCTGTACTCATTGCTGCTTCCTATCTCTGAAATGCAAGCCTTCGAAATCGGCTCAACGCCACCTTTCTTAACGCCTTAGCTGTAGAGCAATGCGGAATTCACAGCTCTTATTTCCCTCGATGGTGCAGCTCTATACATCGTTTATCTGACCCAGTTGGCGTCAATAAACCTTGGCCGGAGCGGCGGAACTATGTGACGGGTCGCTTAGTGCACCAGGAGATCCCACACGATTGCGACATGCGACGAAACGCAAAGTGAATTCTCCAGCTACTTCGATTGCCGTGCCTTCCCGCAACAGCCGGGCACTAACGAGTACTGTCTGCAGGATGTCCTGCAGCAGCCATCGAATGCATCTGAAATGAGCTTGCGGTCTCGTCAAGCTGCGCAGCTGGACGGCTTCGCACGTCTACACTCGACAATCCACCCGACTGTCAGAGTTGCTTAACCAGTACAAGGTTCATTCGCCAGTGGTCCTTTTACTGTGTTAGTATGCCCACCAAAGGTTGAAATATTGATCTCAGTATGAAAAAGCACCGAAGATACTCAGAACTTACACAAAACCTTTGCAAGTAAGCTTTCCCTGCTCACAAATGTAATCTGCACTTTTCGGCAGGCACAAAACCGGAACACAGTGTTTGCGCTACTGCAATATTTTTATTCAACCTTCATTTTATTTTCGACTACCACACATCCATTCTTATACAGTGCAAGATCGGAGCATTTTTGACCACGCAACTTTCCTAGCAGCACGGTGCTCTGTGTTTTCCCACACAATACCTCATGCAGTGGTGTACGACGGTATGTTCTTTCTCAGTGATGCCAAACATGATGATCGAGGTTGAAGCAATGAAGATCGATTCTTCTTACTTACTACGATGAATAGCTTACAATTCAGCATAAAAGAAAGTTACTAATTCCGTAAGGTGCGCGGTTATTAGTTGACCATACATGTATACGCGAAAATAACAGTGTAAAATTTCAATGTGGCAACGCTGACGCTCAGTTGCACTTACGCACCCGTAGACGGCATCACAAAAAACAACATCATTTGGCGGAGGTCATAATGTGAGCCATTATAGACAGCCAGACAGACGCACGTGGGTCAGCCTGAATATTATAAATATTTGAGCACAGTTAATGCTGATTAACGCTTTTTATCCCCGCCTGAGAACCATACCTCTAAGACAGGATCATCACAGATTCTCGAAAGTTGCGAGCTCGCATTCGAAGTTTTTCTGTGGCCAGCTCTGGTCAGTGCATCCGGAACAGGCTGCGTCACCCCGGTATTCCCGCTCAATGCTCCGAGAAAAGGTGCGAGCTCGAAACTTGCGTAAGCAAGCGCCGAAGGATTAGCGGTCCGGAAGTAAGTTGTGTCAGATTCAATTCTTACCGCTTTTGCTTTTAACTTAATGAAGTGCCTCAGCCGCCTATCACAAAGGTGGCCATAAAATACTCCCCGAAAGGACATCTTTTATCTTACTGCGTACAAGCACACTTCCTGTCAATGACACATGGAAGCAGCTTTTGGTTTTTTCATTCGAAATTCTAGACATAGCTCCGCATACGTTCAAAGAATACAAAATCATCTGATGAAGAAGTAATCCCGTGGAGGAAAACGTGGATGGCCCTAAAAAGCAGCTATCTCACCGCTGTCTTCGAGATGCGGAGATCCTTTGGCTAGCCTGACGGTCGCGCAAGTTTCTTGGCACAGAAGTACTTGTAGCTGGGCTTGTTGGTTCAGAATTTGTAAAGACACAGTAGCGCAAAAAAAACGAACACGGATGTAGTGCGGGGACAGGACAGCGCTCGTACAGTCCCCTCTCTGCGTCCGTGTTCTTTTTTTTTCGTTATTATGTACTTCCAAAATTTCTTAGCAAAGCCGGAGCTAGACATGGGAACATTTCGTGCAACAGCGATGCACAATCCCTACTACCGAAAGTAGATGAAGCTGAATCGCAGTGGCGTATCAATAGCTTAGCGATGGCGTTGCAGCGATGGCGTAAGGGTAGAGCATCAGCATTGCGCGCAAAAGGACCGGGATTTGAATACAGACGGCGCAATTCTCCACAGGGTAAAAAAATCTCCGCGTGTAGATGGAATTGCATAACCTGGCTTGGGGTGCAACCTGATCTCGGTGACGAGAACCGAACCGGCAACGCACTCCCTTACCAGAACAGGATTTGGCCACCCTGATGTAGTACTTGGCCACAACCTCCCATATGGCTAAACCAATTAACCCTCGGCCCTCAATCCCCTGCGGCTGCAAAGCAACTGACCAAGGCGGCGGTCAGACCTGTGACGCAGCGGAAAGTGCTAATAATCTCTGGCTCCGGACAGGCTGCCATTGGAAACTGAACCTGGCAACGTTTAACGCTAGAACGTTATCCAGTGAAGCTAGCCTAGAAGTGCTGTTCGAGTAGCTAGCGGGTATTAAATGGGATGTCATAGAGGTTAGTGAGATTAGGAGGACAGATGAGGCGCATATAGTGCTAAGGGGCGGGCACGTACTAAGCTGTGGTCGATTAGCGGACAGACTAGAACTAGGTGTGGGGTTCCTCATCGATCGGGATATAGCTGCAACATTGAGGAATTCTACAGCATTAGCGAAAGGGTTGCAATTATTGTAATTAGGATTAGCAAAAGATGAAAAGGTGCAAAGATGTGAACGTCCAGCCATGGTGAACAGATCGTGGAAAGCTTCTATGAAGACGTGGAATCGGCGATGAGCAAAGTAAAAACGCAGTGCACTGTACTGATGGGTAACTTCAATGCGAAGGTAGGAAAGAGGCAGGACCAGGCAGTCCGCGACCATGGCATAGGCTCTAGGAATAGCGGGGGGGGGGGGGGGGGGGTTGATGGAGTTAGCGGAGACAAATAATTTACGGATCGTGATTACGCTGTCCCGCAAACGAGAGAACAGAAAGTGGACGTGGGAGAGCCCCAATGGCAGGGCAGCGTACAGTTGGTAGCGAAGTGCTGGAAGTGGTAAGCGATTACGTCTGCTTAGGGCAGGTAGTGACCGCAGATCTTAATCACGAGAGTGAAATAGCTAGAAGGATAGGTATGGGACGGAGCGCGTTTGGCAGGTTCTCTCAGATCATGAATGCCAGTTTACCAATATCCTTTCAAAGAAAAGTATACAACAGTACTTCGCAGTACTCACCTATGGGGCAGAAACGTGGAGGATAACGAAGAAGGTTAAGTTAGGGAGAATGCAGTGAGCTATGGAAGGGAAAACGATGGATGCAACATTAAGAGACAAGAAGAGGGCAGAATAGGTTAGAGAACAAACGCGGGTTAATGATATCCTAGTCGAAATTAAGAGGAAGAAATGGGCTTGGAAAGACCATGTATTGCGAAGGCAAGATAACCGATGGTCCATAAGGGTAGCGGAGCGGATTCCAAGAGAAAGCAAGCCTAGCAGGGGGTGGCAGAAAGTTAGGTGGGTGGCTGAGATTAAGAAGTTTGCGGTGTCCGCAGCTGGCACAGGACAGGGTTAATTGGAGAGACATGGGAGAGGCCTTTGTGATGATGATGGCTGATGGTGATGATAATAAACCAATACATATTAATCTAAAATGAAGAAAGTTAGCATACAAAATAACTTTCGTAATCAAGAAAACTGTGAACTCGTCCAGACATTGCTAGGTAACAAGTGCTGTTCCATGTAAATTCTAACATCGTTTCTTCGTTGAGCAGGGGCAGAAAAGATTTATCGTTTACTACGGAGCACTACCAGATCGGTCACTGTTCAACCTGGTGGCAGTATAGGTGAAAGAAAACAGTGGTCGTGAAATATTACCACTTTATTTTCATACTGCACGTAAGCCAGATGCTCAAAGCTCTATATCAACATAATGTGAATATCATCTTCTTTGAGGAAAACATTTGAAGACGCCGATATAGGTTTATATCGGCGTTAGACGCCGATATAACAGTGAATTGCTACATCTTCCGCTTGTTGATAAAGCGTTCAGGCCAAAAGCGGCTATGTATCACAGACTAAAGGAAATTAGAGTCTTGATGGCATGTAACGAATTGTCCGCATTGCGGAAGATGAACTGCACATGCAACTAGTACAGTTTCATGACAGTTGCTCCTTCATGCAGACGACGCGCGGTTGTGAGATCCATGCCTCCACTCTTCGAGCCAACGTTATTTGTACCAGGCAGTTTCGTAGCTCCGCAAGAAATGGCACCGCAGTGCCGATTACTACAATTAATTCGCTGTTGAATTTTTCTTTCGGTCGAGAGCATCGTCTGCTACAAGCGGAGTGAATAGGCCGCGCTCATGTCCCTTACTTATGATACCACTGTTATTCGGAAGGCAAGTCCCGACAACTTGTTCGTGTTGTGTAACACTATATTTATGTGTTCATATAATCAAAAGTACCCACGTTAAAGAACCCCAGGTGGCCGAAATTATCCGAAGCCCTCTACTACGGCATCCCTGATAGCCCGAGTCCCTTTGGGACGTTAAACCCGACAGACAAACCAAACATAAGTACCGCGAAAGGGCTACGGTGTGCTTCTTTCCCAGTGCATTTTCCCGCGCATATTGTTTTCGGGCGCTTGCGTGCATTTACACGAAGACTTTTCTCCTCAGGTATAGTCTCTTGGCGAGAGAAAGAGTGCGCAGAAGCGCGATTTAGAAGGAACTACTGAGCTGGGCATCAGCTGTGTTGGTTCATATGCATTGCTTACGGGCGCCGTGCGCAGTAACAAGGCATTTGGGACCGGCTGAGCCCCGCCTCTCTGCCTCTGCGGCACGCTTGAGGTGTGAAGTATACCAAACAATCCTGGACAAAAGCATTTTTGAACTGGAAACTGTTGATGAACGCAATTTTTTTCATATAGTGTAATCTTTCAGTATAACATTGAATATTGTCACAGATATCCGCCGACCGGCCGACGGCAGACTTGTATTTTTTTTTTTTTTTGCTATTAGCGTTCTTCTTATCGTCAGAAGCGTTCCTCATTGCTTTTCCATGACAGTCTTGACTCCTCGATGCGTTCGATGGAAACACGTTCAAAGAAAGATTTCCTTACACATCAGAAGAATGTACCATTACCTTCAATGTTTCCGTAACAGTATCTTACAATTTTGCAATATTCAGTAATTTTGTCCGAGAATGTTGGACATGGCGAATGCCTGACAAAAAACAATGAGTATTCGCTTAGCGTCGATTTATCATATTCGTTCGCTAGAACTTCCTGTTCTAAGCCTCGACACCCGGCGCACCTATAAGGGAATGATAGGACCCGTGAAATCAACAATTTTGATTAATTTAACTAGCACGTTGTCACTGCTGATGCTGCACCAATAGCTCTGCAGGAAAAGTGCCTTCAGAGACAAGCGTTTAATTTTTTTATCAGAGATCACCAGCGCGCGAGGGCGTGTTTTCCGGCTTGGCACCAGATGTCTGCCCTCGTAAGTAGCAAGTTGTTAATATTCTTGCACAAACCACTGAGCTTATCAGACAACAAGAAATCAACATTGTATGTTCAATTTTGTTTCAGTTTCAGCATGTTTGATCAGTAACGGGGAATAGCAGTGAAAACAAAGGAATTGCCTCCTTAAAACACCATTAGTAAAACAAGAGTACTAGGAAGAACGTAGCACAGCGAAGAGCTAGCTAGTGACGGAAGCTACAAGTTCCGATTTAAGCAGCATTTAGAGATTCCTCACGTCACCGTTTTCAGCACAGCGTGTTGAAATAGACACCGAACGCTGGGTGAGGTCCGAAAAAGTACGAAATTATGGAGGCGAATGCGTAGGCGCAGCTTAAAGTATATTTATGTCACATTGCATCAAAGTTATATTACAGTTGATTTTACTTATGTATAGAAACGGAAGGCATACGCATATCTTATGCGCCGGAAGGGTTGCAAAGTCAGCGTGGAAGATGCAGCTAGCTTCATCGGTGCAAATATGTTTTGCAAGTGCCCTTGAGAGGCGTGCAAGGTCATACGGGGCACTCAATCTCTGGAACCAGCTGATTTAAGAAATGGAAGTTCTAGGAGGAACTCCAATCATGGTCATTAGCTTGCGAGAAACAAATGAACGAAGACCGACATACGCGTGAGAACGCACTCCAACTTTGGCCACATGAAATCGTTGCCCTGAAAGCGCGAGGGGTGTCGAATATAGTTGCATAAAACTGATCTGGTGTTCCGTAAGAAGCACCAAGAGTTTTGCTATATGCGAGAGGCATGCTTATATCAAGAGCGCGCACTCTTGTACCACTACAGCTGATATTCGCTTAACCATGCGCTCTACTTCCCCGAGTAGTATTTCATTGATCTATGAGGTTTTCTTGCTGGTCATAGCGCGCATTACGAGGCGGTGTAGAGGAACAGAGGTGCGAAAGGGCACAATGAACTCCTCCGTGCCATAATTTTGCGTTCGAATTCAATATTTTCCCCTTATAAGAAAGATGTTTTCTATGAGCTTTCTCTGAAGTACCTACTAACTTGCATAGCAGCTTTCTCCATCTTTCTGAACAGCCCAGGAGCACGTCTTTGACTTCGAAGGATGAGTAGTGAAAGTCGATTATTGGCTGCAGCCAGAACTGAGGGCAAATACTCAAAATTTAAACACTTGACTTCAAAGCCGAATGCAGGCTAGAAAGAAAAAAAAACTAGAAGAGAAAACGCCCTGCCTGTATCGCTGCTCCGAGTCCAACCCCTGTGTTTTGATATGGTTTTAGCACACTTCACGCTCCCAAGACTTGACTGCAGCGTGGTTCATTCTCGGGACCGCCACTGTAGCAACCTTCTTCTGCTGGTCGACATAGGAAGCTGCGGAACTGACTGAGTTCCAGTAACGTTGCTTCAAACTGCGATAGCCGTGAACTACGCGACCCCTCTAAATTGCGCTGGCTGTATGGAGTGACACACTGTCCGTGTTTCCGTTCATAAAGCCTCGGACTTTATGTGAGTATGTGCATGCGCTCGCGTGTATTCGATGGGCTGTGTGTGGTGGGTCACTGGCAGCCCTAATTAGTCCAGCTGCAAGTAGAAAGCTGCCAGCGCGTGTGTCCTCCTTTTGCCCCTTGTATTGCATGTTCAGTGCTTTAAAGGTGCCACGACACCAAACTTTGGAGTATCGACAATGTATTCCATCTTAGTCCTCATGTACCAAACTACAAAACCTGAAAACTTCAGCTCCGCCAGTTAAGCAGATACTTTCAAAAATACTTTTCTTATTTCTGTGTTAACAACTTGTTGCTATGGGAATCGTCGTCATCACTGATGTCACAAACCAACTCCCCCGCATGCAGCGTCTTCTACTGCATGTTTCGCGCAGTGTTCGCGGCTGGCAGGCCGTCGACGCGGTGGCGTTTTAAAGCTTCTTTGTGCAATGAAATAGCCATAGCCCTTTTTATTCCTGCTGGTCTCCAGCATAGTATGCAAGCTTAGTGACTCTACAGAAATGGGAATAATCGCGACGCTCGTTTTAACACACCGAAGTTAAAACCGCACCTAATCAGGCGCACGTGCAGTCTCACACATCACCATTGGCCCTTGTGACCACAGGAGAGCAATGGACTCCGCAAGTAGTGCGGATCTCCGGTTAGCAACACCCCTCTTTGCCTTCCTCCCGACAGACTATGACTCACTGCGCCCTCAGTGAGCGGCCCCATGTAGGGTGCGCAAGTGGTAGGGCCAAGGCACCTACGCCTGCCGCATACCACTCTGTCTCTCTGCCTTTAATGCTGCAGATAATTTGTGGAACGGCAATATACGCCTCTAGGACCCCAAAGACACGGGAACTGGCCCCTCCTAAACCATACGACAGCCAAACCTTCACAAGCTATGACCATTCGATGAGCTCAGACATCTACCGATATAGTCAGGATGGTCAGCCCCTGATGAGTCGGGTGGGTCTCCACACCCGGCACTCTTCGAGATCGTCCAACATTGCAACGTAATAGGCAACCGGCTTTGGTCAATGTCTCTAAGAAATCTATTTTACCTCTCCAGAAATCCTCGCCGTAATCTATCGATGCAAGAGTAGCAGGTCCTCTCTTCTACTCTTGCCTCTAATATTGTCACGGTGTAGTGACGGCAGTCCAGCGGTCAGGAAGACAACAACTAGTCATGGAAACGAAGCTCTTTATTTGGGCTGACTTGCGCCCGCAAAAGAACTGAATCACTCGGCGGCGGCGTAAGCAACAAACGTGCTCGTCAGTCGTCGAACTACGAATGCCCGCTGCTCGCGGCATCGTTCAATTTAAAGCCGGCAAGGAAACTTCGAGATAACAGATCGAGATCATCTAGAGTAATCTAGAAACACGTAGATTCAGCTGTTCATGGCTGTGAACAATCGAGATTAGTCCGGTCGCTTCTCGCGTCACGAACAAAAATGATAACACCCCTTTTCTGCGGCCTTGCGCCAAAGAACGGACGCTACAATGATACGTGGCATTACCCCCCTTCCAAAGAAGCATCGTCTCGATGCTTTAAAATGAAAATAAACACGGAGAATGAAAACTTCGAGCCCTTTAGCGTTCCTAATAAGGTGTAAGGGCAGCGGTAAAAGCTTCAAGTCTGGCCGTGTCGTCGTCGTCGTCGGTGTTGTCGTCGGTGTTGTCGTCGGTGTTGTCGTCGGTGTTGTCGTCGGTGTTGTCGTCGGTGTTGTCGTCGGTGTTGTCGTCGGTGTTGTCGTCGGTGTTGTCGTCGGTGTTGTCGTCGGTGTTGTCGTAGTTTTTGTCGTAGTTTTTGTCGTAGTTTTTGTCGTCGTAGGGATCGTCGTCGTAGGGATCGTCGTCGTAGGGATCGTCGTCTTCGTACGGGTCGTCGTCTTCGTACGGGTCGTCGTCTTCGTACGGGTCGTCGTCTTCGTATCTTCGTCGGGGTCGTCGTTGTCGTAGGGGTCGTCGTTGTCGTAGGGGTCGTCGTTGTCGTAGGGTTCGTCGTCGTCGTAGGGGGCATGGTCTTCTGTTTTCGTTGATGGAGGATCTTAGTTATTGCGCTCAGAAGCAACCTCACCTCCAGAGGCTGCTTTATTCAGTTTAACCGTCGGGGCTGGGAAAGCGTCCACGCACTGCGTAGCCTCGGCTAGGAGATACTTAGTGCGGTGACGATGGCGACGGAGAACGCGATAGGCGGCTCGGCGATGAGTATCCTTCCCGACGCAAAAAATCCTCGATTTCGGCTGGTCGCTGGCCGGGTCGGGGTCGTGGGGCGTCGTAAGGGAACCCTCGGATGCCCATTCTCCTGTATGGGCAGTACCGGAGAATGTGACCGGCTTCTCCGCAGTGGAAGCATTGTGGGCGGCGCTGGTCGGCTGTTCTCCACTCGACGCATTTCCTCGGCCGTGTACGACGCTCGTAGGACGGGCGAGTTGGGGCGAGAGGGCGGCGCTCCAGCGCAGCTGGCTAAGGGCGATAGGGGCTTGGGTCCCGTCGTCGAGGTACAGGACGGCGCACTGCTGCGGCTTAAGTCATGGCTGGAGGCTCCAGAGGCTGCGTGGTAGACTGGAGTCAGGTCTTCCGGCGAATAACTCAAATGGCTGGCGTCACAACTTGCAGGGGTTGTCCGGTACCTGGAAGGCTACCCAGCACCTCCACCAGATGTCACGTTGTAGTGACGGCAGTCCAGCGGTCAGGAAGACAACAACTAGTCATGGAAACGAAGCTCTTTATTTTGGGCTGACTTGCGCCCGCAAAATAGAACTGCATCACTCGGCGGCGGCGTAAGCAACAAACGTGCTCGTCAGTCGTCGAACTACGTATCCTTGTATCATTGCCACGTATCATTGTAGCGTCCGTTCTTTCGCACAAGGCCGCAGAAAAGGGGTGTTATCATTTTTGTTCGTGACGCGAGAAGCGACCGGACTAATCTCGATTGTTCACAGCCATGAACAGCTGCATCTACGTGTTTCTAGATTACTCTAGATGATCTCGACCTGTTATCTCGAAGTTTCCTTGCCGGCTTTAAATTGAACGATGCCGCGAGCAGCGGGCATTCATAGTTCGACGACTGACGAGCACGTTTGTTGCTTACGCCGCCGCCGAGTGATGCAGTTCTTTTTTGGGCGCAAGTCAGCCCAAATAAAGAGCTTCGTTTCCATGACTAGTTGTCTTCCTGACCGCTGGACTGCCGTCACTACAACGTGACATCTGAACGGACGCTACAATGATACGTGGCAATATATTCATTCATTTAGTATTCATCCCCTACCGCCCTCCTCTTTTACAGCGCAGCTGTTAATGGCTCGTTAGCCGGTCTGCGTCGGTGATGGTGTGGGCGGACCCGCAGAGCACGTGGCCTCTCCGACTTATATGGCTGATCCTCGCAGTCTTGACATCACCACTAAAGTGACTGAATAGCTCGGAATGGTTCTCATAATCATGGCGTTATCACTCAGTTGACTTCTCCGATGCCTCTGGTTGTTTTTCAGAATTCATCAGGTCGTCATCAAGGGTATTTAATAGAGCTCTGGCCTCTGCGCAACGGAGGCGAGATGCCGCCGTATACGGGCCGTTTCATCTAATACTTTACAAATTTTTAAAAATGGGCTCTCTGAGCTAGAAGAGCACTTTTTCCCGCATAATAATGTAAGTGGCGTAGTGCGTCAGAATAAAGCTAGGATGTGCTAAGTTGCAGGCTGGTTTATTAATGTTCAATAGCTAACTTTTTAACTATTACTGTTCGGCTCATTAATTACTGAGAGGCGTGTAGCCCGCCACAAGTAATATCCGTATCAGTTTTTAGAATTTCGAAAACGCTCTTGCCCTCGGCGCTGTGGCCCAAAAAATTTTGGCTACATCGCAGAGTTACGTGCACTGTAGAGGCTGCTCTGCAGCAAGTTCCTCGAAATAGCTTGTATTTTGGCACAATGTTGGCAAAATTTGTTCGGACACAGTGCCGAGGGTTAGCGCGTTCTAAAAATTCTAAAAACTTCGATGAATATTACTTGCGGTGGGCTACACACCTCTATTTAATTAAGGAGACTAACAATACTAGTTAAAAAGTTAACAAGTCAATATTACTTAACCAGCCTGCCGGCTGGCATGTCTTAGCTTAATCCTGGTTTACTACACCGCTGATAATGCTATGCTGAAAAAAAGTGGTCTTCTAACTCAAAAAGCCTATTTTTAAAAATTGAGTAAAGTCTTAGGTGAAACAGCCTGTATAGTCGGTTACTTGTTTTTATCTCCTTTCCTGCTATACAACCTCAGAATGCGCTACGATTTCTGAGATTCACTCTGACAATGCGCAGTTCCTCCCTTATCCTACTCGTTTGTGATAGCAAAGTCAATATCCGAAAGAACAAGGACTTTATTCTGATGTCACAATGAACACAAATAACTCAAAGATAGCGACTCTTGAAAATGTAATTACTACCCCATGGAAGAACTGCATAGACCTCATGTTCTAAAACAGAACAAAAAATTAATAGGATGTCTTAATAATGTGTCTTTAGCAATCCTTCATATAAAAAAAAACACGAAAACTGCTCCATTCACTAATAGAAAGCACCCACAATTGCTGCGATCTATTAACGCCTTACCCATAGTCGTAAACACCCTCTTTTCTGAAGTCGACAAAAGGTGAGTGCCAAGGGGGGTAAGGAGAAATAAAACACCATGAAAACACAAAAGCCGGCAGCAAGTTACCTACCATGACTAGTGAGCGAAGAGGGGAGGGGTGAGATGGGAGGTGAACAACGCTTTGAGGTTTTCTAGAAGCCCACCACCTTAATTGGATCAGCCCATTCACCCTTTCTACTAAGCGCGGACCGCCCCAGTAACAAAAAGCCAACCAGGTCCTGCGTGAACATTAATTCGTGCCCGTATCAACGGCAGCTCCCGGGCCCCATGCTCGAAGCCCGTTTGAACCAGCGTAAATAGCAGCATAGTAACCCACCATTGGCAACGAACTCGCCCTCTTTGCGAAAAAAAATAAAACTTTTTAAAACCTCGTAAATACATCCGCTAGTCAACCCAATAGTAGATCACTTAAAGTAGGGTATTGTAGATCACTTTTTACTTTTCATTAGTGAAAAATTTCCTTTTGGTGCAATCCCTATTACTGATATCAGTATAGGTTTAAGCCTTTATACTAAGGGGCACTGGTTAGATCACTTTGTCTAAATTGCAGTCTCGAATCAGACCACAGCATTTTTCTAATGGACTAAGCAGTTGTTCCACTAGGCGGCGCGAGCAGAGATTTATTTTCTTTTTATAACCATGTGAATGTATAATGTGAATGTGGGGGCTCTGTCGTCGCCACCAGCTCAGTCGCCATTTTCCTCACGCATTCATTGAATACGCCGGAAGAAACTATATCTAACAAGATTTCCACGCTCGCATTGAATAAATACGATCGCCGGTCATTAGAGTCAAATCTAGTATACTGTTCTCATCACAGAATCTGGAGCTCTGAAATAAACTAAGGTATGAAAACAAAAGAAGCTGCCACGAAAAAAATCATATAAGGGTTAGCAGTAAGTGAAAACTTGCAGCTGCTCAGTAACGCACTTAAACATAGATCTTTCGATTTGCTGGAGAAGAGGAGGGCAATCTAGCGACAATGAACGCAGATTTATCCATACAATAACAGGCAGCAATAAAATTAGGCATATAGGTTCGAAACCAGCAAATTCTCGCGGAAGACAAAGGAGCTGATTAAAATTGCCACAACGAGGATGTCTCGACCTCCGAAAATGAGATGTGCTATTTGTATTGTCAAAACTTATCAAAACGCAAGGTAAGCGACACCAAGAGGTGAAAATGGACATGCCAGAAAAAGCGATAAAGTAAGATGAAAACCAACAAGTAGTAAGGTTGAAAATTCGGTATGGCGGAAGCCGAATATACGCATTAAAGGATGAGCATGGCATTGCCACCAACAATGATAATAAGTAATTGTACTGGCATAAAAGTTTCTCAATGATCTGTGCTGCAGACAGACAAACCAAGCAGCAATACTTGGAAATGTCAAACCCGAAGAGAAAGGTATAGTGTTATATGATCTCACTCAAGCAAAGAAGCAAAGAAAGCTTGAGAGCTAACAAGGAGAGGGAAAACAGCGGCAATTATCCAGTGCTGGTTGCTCTCCTGAAAGAGGCTGTAGATATAATGTGTGAGAAACTTCCATCAAAGCATGCGTTATGTCTTATCACATCAAAGTTACCAGGGACACAAAGAACGCTAAAATTACACCTATTTAGAAAAAAGCCAATAAGAAAAGCCTGAAAGTCTGTAGGTCCATTAGCTGTGTCTTGCGCACGCATTTCCGAAGGCAATTGCTTGTAAAATTAGGGCAACACAGACATCAGTCAGGTCAGAAAACAAGCGGACCAACGGAGGAGGTTCTTTAAGACAGATTACATCCTCTTCATCGATCGAATTGCGAATAAATCCACTAATGACAACGCTCCTACGCATATTAGAGTCATAGAACATAGAAAAGCGTTTGATTGAGAGAAAACATTCAATGATACTGAAAGAATTGCGTGACCAAGGCGTTGAGGAACCCTACATAAAGTAACTAGAAAATATTTACAACGACAGCACGGCGGCCAGTGCTTGATAAGAGCAGGAAAAAAACCCGAATAAAATTATAGGTCAGTTGCCACTGTGTAACGGGAAATTCAGCTACAGCTGCTAAGGTATTTATATTTTACGATATCTCGGAGTAGATAACATGAGACCGACCTCATACCTGCATATCTGCTTATCTTACTGCATATCCGACGTACTATCTGCTTTCTGTGGCAACCACCCACAAGTTGCACTTTTTAGGCTCTCGCGATACCCCCCTTTCACGGTAACCACCTTCTGGATGGTTTGGTTGGCAACCACACTTGGTTACGCATTCCTCCACTCTCGTCATACCTTTCACCCTCTGTGGTAAGCCTCCTCCGAGTGGTCCCCATGGCAACCCACCCACCAGTTATGCTGACAACTACGACCTACTACTACTACTACTACTACTACTACTACTACTACTATTACTACTACTACTACTACTACTACTGCTACTACTACTACTACTACTACTACTACTACTACTACTACTACTACTACTAATACTATGCGAAACAGCTGTCTTTGTAAAACGGGTGTTAGGCAGGCAGACACAATCTCTCCACTTTCATTGAATTCGTGGAAGAAATATTCAGGAGGTTAGAATGGAAAGAGTTGGGTGGAGGGTTGGCGAAGAATATCGAATCGCCCGAAAATTTGCGAACGTTCATGTCCTGAGAGGAAATTAGGGGGATCAAATATATCAAAGGATTAACGGCTTTGACTCACCAAGCCCAGTGCTAGACCTTAAAACCAATATGAATAAAACCAAAATAAATTTAAGCGATGTGGCAAAGCAGCAAGTATTTCCGGTAGATAATAAAGCACTAGAAATATTTAGAAGTACGTCTGTTTAAAGCAGATAATAAGGAAGACAGAGGTAATGAGAGAAAAATTAGCAGGCTCTAGCGGAAACCGGAAGTCTAACACTTCTGGGTTTTATAATAGTAACAAACGTGGCGCCTGCTCGGTACTTGGTCTTTTTAGGGGTTAAACGCTTTATTATAAGCCACTTAGTCATCTCGACTGAGAATGAGCAGCCCATGGTCAAGAAGACATAAAACCGACCTGCCTCGGTCAAACCAAGCATTCCGACTATCCTTTCATGCCCAGTACAGCAAGGATTTACTCCATAATCGAGCACTTCCAGTATATTAGGCGGTCGTTCTACTATCCGACCATGCCAGTGGTGTTACACAGAGTACTTAAAGCTATAGCGCCTCTCTGGTTTTAAGCTATACAACTTTTTAACTCAAGCGTTGCACACATTTTCGACGATTAAAGATTTGATACAATACTTCAACACAAGTTTCAATTAAATAAAGTGAAAAATACTTCTGTTTGGGCTGGACGACAGGGATGAATACTAGTTTCATCGTCAGTTTCTTTACGTGTCTGAATCGTGTTACTTCTGTCCAATTGTTGTAACTTTTTGGTTTACATAGGTTTTTTTTACAAAACTGTGCTCCTAGAGAGCTTTGTGGCTTTTCACACCAAATTTCAGAGTCCGTTTCGGAAGACAATGCTTAATGACTGCGGTAACTTAAATAAGCAGCATTGTCAAGGTGTTTTAATATATTACCTATGTGTCTTTTGCCGAGTAAATCAGATCCCTTGAAAGAAAGGTGAACGTGATGGCGGCTTTACTTTACAGAACTGTCTGTTAATTTTGTGGCATGCCAACGCTATCCCTACCGCGGATCCACAATTATTAACTGCACAAAATGTTCCATTTTGCTCATCGACTATGCCTGGCGTCTCGCGTTCTTAAACGAGTATGCGCAGCGGCTATTAGCTACAAATCTACGAGTATATTTGGCCGGTCTTCTAGTACATATAGCTCTGTGGTCGCCACAGACCTACTTCACCCACCCTTTCTTATTATAAGAAAACCTTAAATTTACCATAATATTTTTCTTCCTGACTTCCAGCATGACAAATATCCTGCATTTGTGTCCAGGTGGAATTAGACTGGAGCTATGCACACAGGGTAATTACAAGGCATGCCCATCTGCTTCAAAGTTATCTGCTGGGTCCCGGCCACGCCCATCCGCACCGCCGGAATCGCAACTGGTCAAAGTCCGTCAACCGAAACCACCGCCCTCGCCTCATGCAGCTGGCGGGAGGTGCCACGTGCAGGCCGCACTGTCGGATTTCCCACTAATCAAATATACAGCGGAATCTCAATAAAATTGACCCGAATTTCAGGGTATCGCATGGTTTTTCGGCGCCCGGGCTAAAATGCTCTCGCTACAGATAAGCTACGTTCCGGGATGAAGCGAACCTTGTCCCGAGCCGCCGTGCATGATTCGAGCGGGAGTGCGAGCGCCAGCTGGCAGTCGGGGACCCGCATCAGCAAGCAGTAATTTCGCGGGCCGCCGCTTCCACGTAATGCGACCGTTGCCGCTCCGGATACCAGCGCAAGCTGCTGCATTTAAAGTCTTTCTTTTTTTAAAAACCAGTAGTAGAGCCCGCGGCTATTGACCAAACTTTAACCTCGTAAAACAGGTATGAATTCTAGTTGTAAGTATCAGCGCATTGTGTCCTGAGAAAAGCGGGCGACCTGCATGGTTGGAACTACTGACGATGTAGTCGACGCCGAAAAAATATTCTGACAGGGGTGATTTTCAGACTACCATCTCCGACGTTCTTCATTTAGCTAGCCATTTCGATTAGTGTCAAGACAACACTTCGTTACGCGTTGCAAACAGTTTGGTCGGCAAATATGAAGCCAGCTTGAGATAAGCATTATGTACTTCTCTACCTTGAAGTAATACAAAAAGAATGAGCCAAAGCGTAGTTCAATTGATTCTAAGTACCGTTTGCACTTTTTCTGGGTTTTTCATGAATTCTTGGTGATATAACTACTTCCGAGGGTACCGCGAAATTCGTTTGCTCGCGGAGTTGCCGTAATATTCAGGATGATATTTATTTTTAACTTTTAGAGAATTTATGAAATATAAGTGTGTGCGGACTGTTCAGGTTGATTGTGCAGCAAGGCCACCATCATGCACGTGAGAGACCTAAATAATTGCACGAATAATTAGCTAAAATTACCTAATAAACTTTTGATGTTTGATTTTAGTTGGAAAGAATACAATGCCTAATTGAAAGTAATCAACATCGAAGATGAGACCAGCTTTTAAATTCGGTTAATCAGCAATGCGGTTCGAAATATAGAACATCAAAAATGCCCATTTCAAATATCGTGGAGTTGGCTTTCCCGCCTTGCATATTCATAAAATGGCGTCGCATAGCTTGGAATAGACTCCGAAATCAAGTTAACTTCTTCTACGTCATCTAACATACCCGGTGAGTCTGTATTTTATGCATAAGACATGCAGGCAACGCCATTTACAAATGTGCCTGTCGGGAAAGCCAACTCAAAGAACTTGCGATATAAATTCAGCGAGCGTACAAACTATCTTCGACATTCGATATTTCGAACTACACTGCCGATTTCAAAGCAGGGATCACTTTCAACATTGGAAGCCTTCAATTTCCCGATTGAACCTTTTCCTGTAAAATCAAAAAGTAAAAAGTTCATCAATTAATTTAGTTAATTAATCATCTAATTAGGGATCCATGTCTGGTACACAATGTCCGTCTGGCTGTACAATCCGGCTGAGCAGACCGCACCGACGTATCACTAGCAGTTTGTTAAATAATCGTAAGCAAAGTGTAAAAAAGCGATTTATGAAAAAACGCATATGATCTTACCCTCATGTTTAAGATGGTCTAGCTTTCGCCTAAAACTGAAAACTGAGTAAGCGAATATAACTAAGCTCTTGTGAAAAAAAGCAAAAAAGTCGTTTTGTAGCGTTTACTTTGAGCACTTATTATAGCACATTGCACGCGCTTGGCGTGTCAAATTATCCATCCGCAGAAGAACTGGAGAACGACGTAACAAGGAAGGCCTGTAAAAAGCCTCATGTTTACTGATTTACTCATTGAGAAACAGATCGCCGAAAATGCATGAACACTCATACTTACTCAATTCCTCACATCATCCATCATTTCAGCCAAAATTTTCACAACTTCATTTTTGTTTAATGCAACAAGTGTTTCATGCTGCTAGCTGACATCCGTTCCCAGTTCGTGTAACAACAGAAAAGAAATAGGTTACTCTTTAAGATGAAAGCTTTATATGGCCCGTTAGCCACAAACCTGGCGGCGTCGGCCTCCAGGAAAAGTGATCCACAAGACCCCCCAATGACGTCATCAGCAAAGAAATAAATATCTTGTGAAGTAGAGGGCCATTGAAACAAGAACCTACAACCTGCGAGGCGAGCATACAACCCATTGGCCACAAATCCGCCTTGTTGTTCGGCGAATAAAGGTGAACATAGTTTATGCGTTGCTTTACGACAGTATGCTAATGGGTAGGTGCGTCATTAGAAAGGAAGGAGAAAATTTTTATATGAAAAAACGAAAGTTTTCGCCTTCCAAGCACGCTGGCCAAAGTAGTCTAAAGTGCCCTCCGTAATTTTGACATATCATATGGGTGACAAGTTAGTGCGCCCGAGATACTACTTACCGCGGTAACACCTGTGGCGACAAGAATGTCCTGCGCTGCCACGGCTAGCCATCGTTGGCAGTTCGCAGGAGTTCGCCCAGGGCGCAGTGCGCATTCTAGGGCGACGGCAGAAGCACCGGAAAAACCCATGGCAACGTGTAGCCCATGCAACGTGTAGCCGTTGCAGGAAGGCGGCTCCAGAGACGTTAGGCAATCCGCCTTTGCTCTTAAACGGATCAGCAATTCATCTTAACCGACCCTACCTGTTTTTTGCGAGGCAGAAAGTTTTTTGTCCGGAGTGGCCGCTCTCACAATGTTTGCGTTATAAACGCAGTGCAGTATTTTTAAGAAGTGCTTTTCGATCAGCGCTAACCTTTTTTCCCGTCCCGATACTGGAGGTAGTAAGTGAACGTAATGTCACTCAACCTCCAGCTAAATTGAGGAACCGAAAAGTTCGGCGAAGCCAGGCGGAAACAGCTAACCTTGCGTTGAGTAAGATGCGGCACTATTTGTGTCACATGGCTTGAGGGATGTTGCTTCATTACTTCTATGCTAATGTATAGAGGTTTAGCGTTATTGTTCCTCGAAGATGAATGCGTATCAGTTTTGGTTTATGGGAGTTTAACGTCCCAAAACGACTCAGGCTATGAGGGACAACTTGGTCAACTTTCTCCCTTAAAGGTGCACTGAAGAGGAATCTGAACTCGTCTTTTTGCCGCGGGAACTCGATCTACACGTTCCGAGCATTCTTAGAAACTTCTAGTTATTGCCCTGTGTGGCCGATTTCTCTAATTAAATCAGATTAACGTCCGGCTCACGCTTTTTTTTTTTAATTCCCCGCATACGGTGGGACGAGTCGACCAACGCATGGAGTGCCTTTCAGGCAGTCGCGTGGCGACATTGCTTTCGCTTTTATTTTGTTTATTTTAGGTTTCCGTGAATAAAAAGGTTTAGTCAGGGACTACATAGCTGCAAATTAGCCCCACCGAAATAAAAATACGCGTGGACTATTTGCTTTCGTCGATCACTACGTGTCACTCCACCGATGGCAGAGCTGCAAGCCGCCACGGGACTGGGTGAGTGGTTGGTCGAATCCTCCCGCCGTTTGCGGGGAATTCAAAAAAAAAAGGCGGGAGCCCGGCGTTTAATCCGATTTAAATTAGGGAACTCGGCCGCACAGGGCAATAATTCGAAGTTTCCAAGAACGCTCGGAACGTGTGGATCGAGTTCCAGGGGTAAAAATACTAGTTCAGATTCCTCTTAAGTGCACCTTTAATGTGTGCACCCTCGTGCGCTCTTTCAGGGCCCACGCACCCCCTGTAACATGCATAGCATGTTTGTGCTCTTCGCTCTCTATTTCTTTCCCCCCCTCCCCCTCCCCCTCTTCGATTTTTTTACTCCCTTCGTCCATTTCTTCCCAGACTGGATCAGTTGTGACCGCAGATGCATTTTATACGCCTTCAAGTGAAAGACAGAGCACAAGTAATAGCAAATAGGTCATGTATTCTGACATAAGGTAACAGGATGGGATACACAACGTAGTGCCATCATTTCACCCCCAAACGTCGCTTCATAACACCCTGAGCGACGTTTAGCGCCGAAATTAATCGATATAATCTCAGGTCTGTCTCCATCAATAAAACTCAAGGCCTTTTCCCTTCCGCCGTATTCTTGAAACACGCTTTGGCCACTTGTCGTTCCTTTTAACGCGTCACGTAAACACGCTGGGGACAGTTCATTTATTGGCAACAGCACCTTTTCCTAACTATTCTCACGTGCTCTAAGCTCTTCGAGCGCAGGTTCTTTTCACATGTTGAGAAAACACCGCACTGCACTGTGGTTCATCAAGGTGCCGTGTATTATTTCAATCGAATTCAAGGGCTGCGAAGCGTGTAGTTCACCTTGATTGGGCACATGATTTGTGCGCGGAAATTGCGGGAACCAGACGGAACACAAATAAGCGGGGCTGTTCTAAAGTCTGAACCTCGAGTACGCATTACATTTTAAGATTTTAAATGATATGTTGCCATGCACAAGTCCTTCAAGAGCAGTTAGAGCACATCGGAAGTGACTCTTTATCGACTCTAATAAAGTATGGGGCGCCTTACATTAGCGTCAATATGAAGCACACCAGAGAAAACTCTGTTACACATTTAGCACTGGTTTGTAAGGTCTAATGTCCCGTAGCTGCGCGTCGGCTGTCAAGGACGCCGTAGTGGAGGGCTCCAAATTAATTTAGGTCGTCTGGGTTCTTAAGCTCGCGCTAATATCGCACAACGCAGTGGTGAATACTACAGATGTGTACTACGAGGGAATACTACCGTACTAGCATACGGGCGAATACGCCCGTTTGTGAATGTGATAATTATTGCGAAAGCGACGCCACCTAAAGATTGCCGACTCATCCTGATATAACCAGACAGCGCCATATTAACAGAAACTATCGGGCGGAAGTGTAAGCGAAAATCCTCCCGTGCCGCATTCCTTGCCTGGCGGCTATAGATGTTTAGTTGCAATCAGCCGATTGATATATACATCTAAGTAGCCTGCACGTGGAAAAATTTTGCACTCTTAATATTTGTTATAACTGAACACTGTGGGCAATTCCTCTGCGCGGGGACGCACAGGCAGTCACTCGAGGCAGGACTTTGTACAAACGGTTTATTCTCACATCAGGGGGGCCGGTCGTCGTCGTGGCAGCTGGGTCAGGTGGTTCTTTTGCAGGGCTGGTCCAAGAGCGAGAGAGCGCGAGCCTTCCCGGTCTCGCCTTATAAAGGCTTTCTCCCAGCCTCGCTCCCCCCGCCCCCCCACTCGGGAAGAAGGGGTCCGAGGCTACCCGCGGTGAGCGGCGCGAGATTTGACTTGCCCGCGAGCAGACCCTACAACACACAGGACGAATAAAGTATTTTCTTCATAGGCACTGTTCGCGTTTCATTCCGGCCTGATAGCACATTCCAACACCAAAAATGGAACTGAGACTTTTGGACAAATACCAGACATCCTAACAAATAAGCCATACCACTACACCGGGAGTCACACCAGCTCCTTATGTAGCCTCCGCAGTTTCATAGTTTCATAATACAGAATCAATTAAAAATGCGAAGCCCACTTTGCGATTCGCAAGAGCAGTTTCAAGCCCTTTCTGTCAGGCTACGAGAGTGCCGAAAAATTAGGACAATAAGAACGTTTCTCATGACTGTTTCTGGTCGACAACGCCGTCGGAAAGGTTCCAAACGCTCTCAAAAAAAATTGTTTACACTAAAAAACTAAGTGGTGTTTTTAACACAGGTTACAGCCTCCCCGATTTACCATAATAACAAAGAATTCCATGGCGTACGCATCACCTAGTGTTTTTTACTTACGTGTGGAATACGTGGACAGAGACTGCAGTGAAAGGTAAGAAAACGATGCCAGCGATGCTTATAAAAAAAAAAGATATTTCTGAATGGCTTTGTGGTAACAAAAACATGCTGAATTTTTTCTTGCTGCTGGTTTCGCAGCTTAGCTCTCTGAGTAATCAAGGTTCCCTTCAGGGTCACCCAAAATAATACGAGAGCGAGTTCTTGTTCCTAAGGTGGGACTCATCATGGAAGCAACGGAAGTGAAAACTATTAGTGAGTATGAAACTAGCACATTCGCACATTTTCTTTTTTATGACTTTCAGTGCTCAGCCTGGAGCGCTATTGATAGTGCCATTGTTTGTTGGTTGATTGATGCGGTTTAACACCCCAAAGCGACTGAGACTATGAGGGACGCCGTAGTGGAAAGCTCCGGAAAATTTCGACCACCTGGGGTTCTTTAACGTGCACTGACATGGCACAGAACACGGACCTTTTGCATGTCACCTCCGTCGACATGCGACCGCCGCAGCCCTGAACGAACCCGCGTCTTTCGGAGATACGGCCATGGTGCCAGGGCCTACAATCGCAATATCAAGCAACGAGCGTTGGCGGGGCCATTTGTACACGAAGCAAGAAATGGTACACAGTCCAAGAGCACCATTCCTGCCGAACGCCGCATTCCCGGAAGACGCAAAGGTTGGAAACCGACAGCAAGTGGTAGATTGTAGATTTTGCTGCAGGTCTTATAGTAATTGTCTGTGCAGAACTAGAAAATAAGCCCTGTGAATCGTCGGGGTGTGTCAAAATGGTTTCTCAGAATTAACTGATTTCAGACATTCGTGTGCAATGCGGCACTGGAAAGCCTTCCTCGGGCAAATTTCTGCAGCACATCTTGGGCCATAGTATCCTGTTTTTGATACGCAGATATTCAGGTTCACTCAACCTTCACACGCATCCACGCCAGCACTTGAGTGCGCCGCCTCGCTCCAGTAGCTACTGTGAATGACTGCAGCGAATTGGGAGCGCCCATTTCAGTTGGTGGATGAAACTTCTGGAGTAGTTATATTTCGCAAATTTTGTAGGCACTGAAATATGCGCATTCTTGTAATAAACGTGTCACAGCGGTCCGATTTTCCCCGCCAATACGCCGTGTTCCTGATTGGTTTATGGTTTAGGGGGTTTAACGTCCCAGAGCGGTTAAAGCTATGAGGGACGCCGTAGTGAAGGGCCCCGGTAGTTTCGACCACCTGGGAATCTTTAACGTGCACTGAAATCACACAGTACGCGAGCCTCTAGAGCTTCGCCTCCATCGAAATTCGGCCGCCGCGGCCGGGATCGAACCCGCGTCTTTCGGGTCAGCAGCCGAGCGCAGTAAGCACTGAGCCACCGCGGCGGGGCCCTCGTGTTCCTGAATTGAGCGTAAAAGTGTCCCGTTAATAGGTGAAATAAGACACAAGACCACTGAAAAAACTGACACTTTCTCTACTCATTTTTTTCTTTCTCAATGCGTGCTATTTCCTTTTTCTTTATTTTCTTTATCTTCATTCTTTTTCATCACTTTCTTTTCTTTTTTTCGAGCTATAAAACAGGTTTTCGACGAAAAACGAATGGAACAAGCCTCTTCCCAAATCATTCCATCAAAAAATACAGCACGCTGTCCTTGGTTTGGTCATTTTTAGTCACTTTCAGCGACGCGGCCCCTTCCCCTCATTTCCGCTTAGAAATGCGCGAAGCTTGTCCTTTTTCTTAGCTTGTATACATATCCCTCTTATTTCTTTTTTTGTTGCTCGGTAAGAAACACCTATTAACTTGTTTCATCACTAGACCTTACAGGCTCGGTAGGTCTTTCAGTAAGGGGAACTACACGTTATTAATTTCTCTTGGAAGAAATAAAATTTTTGTTTGTTTGCTGGAGTTCTTATTTTTTCTTTCCCTCCTGCAGCAGTGATTTCAGACGACGGGAAAAAACCAAGGACTCGAAGTGGACACACATGCGAAGAATAAACACAAAATATGCTATTTCTTCTCAGCATCCGCGTGACCCACCAGTCACACTGTTTGTCCAGTGATTTTTGAAAAACATTGCGTTAAAACTGCGCCCGCCTCTTTCCTCTCCATATAATCCGTCCTGTTCAGGACCAAGGTAGCAGTGGATTAAGAACAAGTACACAGCCGGCAATAGTAATCTTGGTTACATGTAATACAGTCGCGAAGAGAAACAATTGCAGCAAGCAAAAACATTTCAAACAAAAAATAATTGCTAAATAAACGCTGACCCAAGATTTGGCCCACGTCGCTGGCATGCACCCTGCGGTCAATGGGACAGTCTCAATGACTGCCCATCTCAAATAAATTACTCAATTCAAGCTTAATATTTCAGGTGTTGCTAAGCGTGAGGTTTCTGTGTTTTTGCGTAATACGATTTATTTCAACATTCGCTTTCTTCCTTTCCTCTCTCGCTTTTCTATTTCTCCCTTCTTTCCGCTTCCCACGTGTAGGGTAGCATACTGGGCGTCGCCTAGCTGGTCTTCCTGCTTTTCCGTTCGCCCTTCTCTCTCTCTCTCTTCGCTCAGTCGAGCTCCTCTCGTTGGCCTCAAACCCGCGTCAATGCCGCATGGAATAAACGGATAACAGACATGAGGCGCCATCTAGTTCGCCGTTCTGCAATCATGATTTTGCAACAAGAGTTTAGCGTGAGCCTGATGGTCGGTATGCAACCTTGACGCGGTGTTTTCCAGAAGGTGGCCGCTTTGTTGCTGCTGCTCCTTCGGTTCTTTGGTGATGTACTGCGGTGGCTCGCGGTAGCTAGCCGGGCAGGTGCGCTGACTCTCGTTACGCGAAGTGTAGCGCACTGCTTCCCCGCTCCATGACGGCGAGTGGCGCTGTAGTCAGAGGCCTATTTCAAAACAGCGCATGCTGCCTGCGGCTAGACCTTTTTGAAACTGTCCCTGCGGCGCGTTTTATTAAATGTTATCTCAGATAATGTTTACCACCCATATTAGCTGACAATGCTAATTTGATTCAGCGCAATTTATTTCACTCCTTTCACAGCTTGAGATAAAGTACGCATATTGTGCAATGCTGTTACTACAGCTTTTTGGTCAAAGCAAAAGAAGAGAGTTACCGCTATGTTTACAAAGGCAAAAACAGCAAAGGTGCCCGGTGGCGGTGGCGGTGAGAGTCACCGCCCCCCATCTCTGTGCCTGACTTCTAGGGTGGGGCACTAATCACAGTGCCCAACTAACGCTCCGGACGAGCCGAGCGCAGTCCACCAGAAGCAGCTGGAGATCAGGGGGGCTCCGGCTGGCCAGGACCGATTCCCAGGACTGGCATAGATGACGCTGTGTTGGTCATGGTTGTATTCAATAAAACGGAGAGTTGAGCTAGTTGGTACATGTTTCTTGGAAAAAACAGCGCTAAACGACAGGACAACGAAAAAGAGTACAACAGGACCGGCGCTGGACCGGTATTGTCGATGTTGGTGACGATGAGGATCCTGAGGGCGACGTTGATGTAGCTGCTTCGTGCTGTAGCAACAGTTCGGAAGCGTGGATTGTCGCCCCCTCGAGCAGGAAGGCTAGGCAGTTTTCAGGTTCCGGGACCGTCCGTAACTGTGTGGCCCTTTCGAACGCCAGGGTGCGTCCCAGGTCCGTCACTCTTTTGTTTGCAGGCTCAAGCAGTCCAGAATCATAGATCATGCAGATCAGAATACGTATACAGTCTTAAGGGCAGTCAATTTTGTTGTTGAGAATAGAAAAAGCGCATCAAGACTATAGCACGAGTATAACATGCCTACATTTCAGCACTCGTTCGGCTTCAATAGTTCTGCAAGAGGCAAGAAAAGCATAACCTTCAAAACCTGCCAGATATTAAGAACTAACGTATCAAGAATGAGATTACGTTAAAGGAACGCGAAATCCGTCCGAGCTAGGGGAGAGCTCCTCACCGCTTTAATTTCTTAGCATGGCTGAAGGCCACTTTTACGAAGAGGCAGCAAAAATGTGCAATTTAAAGCAACAGGAACCGCTGCACGAGTTGGATTTGCACCATGGTCAAACAGCCCAACGGTACACGTTAGTCTTGTCTTCTATGTCCGTGCGCCGCTGTGCTCTTTTGTAATCAATATAAATCAGCAAATGAAACTCACAATAAATTAGCAGGAACAGACTGAAACACAAGCTCATGGACACAGGTTGGCTTTGGGATAACAAATAATGGTAATTAAAGCACAAACACTACAATCCAGTCAACGAATATAGAGTTCAGCCCACTTATAAAGAACGTGACGGACACGCAAATTGCGTTCGTTGTATACGAAGTTCGTAGTAAGTGGACATCCCATATTACAGCCAAAATCAATTTACCATGTGGCACCTTACCGCATATATTGGCAAAATCTTTGGTGATGAGGACAATTTGTTGGCCGACGTGCAAACCTAATTAGAAATCAAGAACTGGTTCAGTGCGTTGTGAAAAGCTCGGAATCCTCGTTGAGACGAACAGAAGTTATTAGCCTCAAGGCAAAAAATGATATTCTTTAGTATTTCATGTTCTATAACCCTATAAATCACGGAAGTGAGTGGAGATGGATGATAGTTGCAAACTTCTAACTCGACAGCCTGATTTAGAAACGGGAAACTCAACAGCGCTGCGCCAATCTTAAAGTACGGAGCAGGTTCGCAAGAATATTGTTAGGTAAAATGACTCCCTTTCACCATACAGCCGGAAAAATTCAGGTGGGGTCCCGTCTCGTCGGATTCTTTTTTTTTTCTTCGTATCAAGCACAAGCAATTGCCCATGGATGGATGGATGTATAGGAGCGCCCCCTTTGAAACGGGGTGGTGGCAATTTCCACTATGCTCAGCTTTTCTTTATTTTTTTTTAACTGCGTTCTCAGTTCTCATAAGATTCGCCATCTTCTTTACCTACGATTTCCTAGAATTCTAACCTTATGCCACATCTCTGCTTTTCAGCCACCAATTCTCCAATCGCTTTTTGCTAACTTCCACCGCAGATTTATTTACATGACCATTATTATCTTGAAACCCTAGGGCCTCCGGAAAAGTGAGTGCGCCTGCATCGACGTCCTGATGGATACCATCACATTTGAGTACGAGGTGTTCAATTGTTTCCACGTATCTACCACACACTGCACATGTGTCATCTTCGTCGTTAAATTTCTTTTTGTAGCTGCGCGTTCTAAGACACCCTGACCTAGCTTCAAAAAGTAGGGCACTGCCTCTTGAGTTATCATAGAAAAATTCTTTCCTGATCTGCCTTTTCCAGAATCGATATAGTTCTACACTATGTTTCTTTTCCATTGAATTAATCCAATTTTTAACTTCCGCGTTTTTAACCTGTCGTTTAATGCTCTTTCTTTCTCTGTCCTCATGACCGGCATACTTACTGGTTAGTTTTCTAGTTCTTTTCCGCCACTGTGAGTCAACGCTATTTCTGTATAAATATTTAAATACCTTAGCTGCCCACCTGTTATCGTCCAATTTCCTCAGGGCGGTCTTCTCAGCTTCCCGTGCTTCGAACGATGCCCAGCCCATATCCCCTTGTACTGCCCCGTTTGTGGTTTTGCCGTGGGCACCTAGTGCTAATCTTCCAACAGCTCTCTGATTTACGTCTAATCTCGACTGAACTTCTGCCCTTAAGCACAGAACCGTATTGCCGAAAGCAAGCCCCGGCACCATTATTCCTTTCCAAATACTCCTTAGTACTTCATATTTGTTGTACCCCCATAATGCCCTATGGTAGAGAGAGGGTGTGGTAGATGGTCCTTGGCGATCACAAAATGAACAAGGGAGGGGAAAACCTCAGGTTGCTTGAGCCAACGTTTCGACAAGAGGACTTGTCTTCGTCTGGGCGAAGCCAAGTCCTCTTGTCTAAACGTTGGCTCAAGCAACCTGAGGTTTTCCCCTCATAATGCCCTATGTTTCATTATTGCGGCGTCTCTTCGTCCTTTTGCCCTAAGAGCCTGTTCATGCTTTTTCGTGTATATCTGCCCTTCGTTTAGCCATATCCCGAGGTATTTGTATTCGGCCACTTTCGGTATTTCGTGGCCTTGTATTGTAAGCACCTGATCAGTTGTATCGTTGAAAATCATCACACCTGATTTAGTTGCGCTAAATCTGAAGCCTAGAGCGTCTCCTTCGTCTCCACAGCAATTAACCAAAGTTTGTAAATCTTCCTGGCTAACTGCTAACAGTACAATATCTTCCGCATACATTAAACCCGGAGTCGCTTCTCAACTACATTTCCGCGTAATCTGTACGACAGATTATAACCTAGATTACTTTCTTCTAGCCTTCTTTCCATATTTATCACATAAAGCATGAACAGCAGCGGTGATAGAGGACAACCTTGCCTTAATCCTTTGTGCACCCCCACAGTTGTGGTACTTTTCTTCCGTTCCCATGTAATTTCAACTTCATTATCGTAGTAGATTTCCTGTAGAAAATCAATTACCTCATGACCTAAATCTTTTAATATGCTCGACAGGAGTTCCCTGTTCACGTTCCATTTGTGTCTGCATTGTGTTTCCATTTGCAGAAAAACTAGCGCCACCTGTCGTGCAAGCAAAAAGCTCCGCCGGCACTTTTGGTTGGAAGGGGGTTCTCGAGCTAACGTGTGCAAGGCAGCGTTCAGCAGTTCACGTGCGCTTGTTTTGTTGTTTTCGTGTTGTTTCTTTGCCAGGAACGTGCGTCTGCTAACCAAAGAGGATGATAGAGGAGGAGAGCATCTCATTTCCGCTTTCAGAACAGGGGCGGAGCGAAGTCTTTTCGCGATGTAGCCTGAAAAATGACCATTGGCAATACCTGCACTCTGCTACCTCAACTGTTCGCCTTGCTCATCGCGGCTGGTCCTTCAAGGAGCAAAGTTATGTCAGAAACTTTAAGGTGAATCTTCAAACCGCTGACGAAAAACCAGGTTTGGTGAGAGAGGTGTGCGAACCGGCTATGATGACCGGTGTTTATGTTACAGCGGCATGGTTCGTCGTTCGTGCGGGCCACATCGTTGGACCGCAGTGCGATCTTGTTGCTGGGTGAGATATTTTCTTCATAAACATGTGTCTCTCTACTGTGCAATGCCGAATGAACAAATCAAAATTTACGTGAATGTGCGTCAAGCGCGGGCGAGTGCAACAGTACAATACGATGCACTTTCCTAGTACGTACAAACGTTTATGTTTACGCTTTCTTGATAGGGCAGGCGTTTCTGCTAACTTCGTATAGCACCTTTTGACGCAGGGAACATTTTACTGATTAGTAAAGGACCCGTTGTACTATCTCAATCGCTGCTCGTGCTGATAAGGGAGAGTGTTTCTTTGCGTGCTAACGGGCCGCGTTTCCTGCAGCCGTTAGAATGCGCGGATATACGCGAGTTTGCGCGCTGCCGAGCTCCCGCTGTTCAGATAGCAGAACTGGGCATTGTTGCACTTATCGTGAATGTTCATGCTAGTATATGTCATTCGGCTTCCACCGAATACGCACGTGCGTAGATGGCAAAACTCTTCGGGAACGACCGAGCTGTGAGCACTTGGCAGCAAATGCGAAATATAGAAGGAACGCCAGTTTCGAAATGTGCTGGATGGCCGCATTACTGGCCCGATTAACTGCTTCGTCTTTTGCGCCTTGTGTGCATCGGGGCATTTATTACGTATAAGTCTCGCTGTTGCAAGATGCATACTTAGTGTAGATAGAAATGCGTTGCAATTATGTGGCTGTCCTGAGATTATGCACGCAACACTGAACAATATTGCGTTTCTTTGCTCTTGCTTCCCAACTCAGCGAAACCTGCGAGCATGCAGCAGGGCTGCTGTTCACTGCTGCTGCGAGAGTAGAGGATGCACCGTCTTGCACGGACGTGCTCTGCAATTGGATAGTCCCTGCTGAAAGTATGGCACTTACTCCACCAACTCACATCTCCAACAGTGCTATGTTGCCATACTGAGGAGTACTGAGGAGTACTGGTAGCCATGTCAGAATACTCTGCAAGCAATACAACAGCTAGCACTCAGACCCTGGAAAAACCTCGAAGGCTGCTCGGTCCTACACGGACCCACAGGACAAGCAACGGCTGATCGAGCACATGCAAACTCACGATTTGCAGGCAACTGTAGCGCCACTGAGTCCTCCTCATCTGCTGCGTCGTTCTGTGACGCACTTGTGTCCGTGTCAATATTCTCTGCAAGCAACATAACAGCTGACACTCATAAGTTGGGAAAACCCTCAATGAGGGAACTTTTGTCCCTGCAGAAGTAGGGCAGCTGCAACAAGCAGTTGCAGAGTTCACGACCTGGTATGAACGAAAGTTAGAACCGCATTACACTCTCCAAAGCACACGCAAGCTCATGATTTGCGAGCAACTACAGCTCCACTGAGCCCGCCTGACCTGCTGTGTCGTCCTGTGCAGCACTTGTGTCCATGTCAAGATTCTCTGCAAGCAGCAACAGCTGGAAAAACTCACAGTGCATAACATCTAATTGCCCTGCCTGAGCACGTCGCAGCAGAAGCAAGGCCACGTGTAATAAGAAGTCACAGCGTTCTCAGCACGGTATGGATAGAAGCTCAGAAGAGCGTTACAGTGAGCAAAGCGTATGCAAGCTCTCCATTAGCATGCAGCTGCAACTCTGGCATATCATCAGGAGCAGCTGTACATCTTTTCTCCGCACGCGCTGTCGTGTCAAGTAGCCCTGCAACCATGACACAGCGGTTATGCATTGAACATGCTGCTCAATACAAGCAAGGAGGTGGAGATATTCACAGCAGCCACATATTCTACGTCACAGCAATACAGTGACAATAACATTTTCAATAATCTAATATTTTCAATAAAAGCACTGCATGCGGCGTTCAGAATTCTGAAAATGTATGAGAGTGTAAATTCGTGTCGAACTCTGAAATCTAAAAGCACTTCATAAATGTGGGAAGTATCAGTAATCGACTGGGCAATACATCTAGACGGACAAGTTTCTCGTGCCCTATGCTGCCACGGCGCGGCTTTCGCCGTGCGGGTACTGTAAACCACGCAACCGCTGCCGGCCACAGTACGCTAGCCACTGCAAATCACAACTACAAGAGTTTCTCGTCTAACCCCGCTAATGACGAAAGCGGCTTCAAAATACGAGACGTGGACGATGCATTACATATGCTCCTCAGTTCGGCATTTATATTTCTGGTCCCCGCGAAAAATCACAGCAAAAAGTAGCGCCTATACCTTTCTGTCGTCTTAGCCATCGGCTATGACGACGCATAGCAGCATTGTCGGGACTCTTAATGTAGTTGTACATGGTTCGAAAGAAATCAGGGCAGTTAATAAATTTTGACGGCCGTCCTGCATTAAACGGGATTTCTAATAATAGAAACCTAGACATAAGCGTTTGTAAAGTGCCGTACCTGTTATAAATTGCGAGCCGCTGATCCTAGAATGTTTTTTCGGCTCTCACGGAGTGTCGTCTGCATTCTTTTGTTGCGAAAGCAACACTACGCGAGTCGCCGAGCCATTTCGCGGAGCTGAGGCAAGCCCATACTGCGCATGCGCGAGGAGCAGTGACGTCACACGGCGCACAGCTGGCGCGTCGCCACCGTCGCTGCGCGGGTGTCTCAGAGGTGTAGCCGCCGCGCACGCCAGTTGCACATGCGCAGTAGTGGCGCATAGCTAGTGTGCCGGGGCCGCGCGCTCTCCATAGCCGCTCTCTCTCTCCTCGTTGCTTTTGCAATCCTCCAGGTTTAACCAGAGCTAAACCACTGCCAATTTTTCTTCTCACAGCCACTGTCGCTCAGCTCTCTTTTCGATACGCAGCCTAGCGTATGGCAGCCTGAAGAAGTTTGTACACCCTTTCTCAATGAAGCAATTCGTGCAGCCGTAAGCCACGCAGTGCGCTGTCATTTTCATACAAGCGGCGAAAGCGAGGCAAGAAGCTCAGATCAGTCACCGCACTACACTAGAGCGCAGTAATGTACGGCCGGCACATGTTTTCCATCCAAATCACCTGTAGAGGGCGCTGGCTGCTCCCTTATTGCGCATGCGCAGAAGGTTTTCCGCAAATGGTTAATTTCTCCCAGGTTGGAGGCCTCCGTTCGTAACAATGCGCAGTAAAAATTTGCAGAGAATGTTTACTACATTCGAATCAGTGCATATAAGCACGGATTTGTGCTATGTAGAATACGACGATGAGCGGGCAGTGCCGCGGGACGGAGCTCTTGCGCTAGGCGAGCTGCGGACACGCAAGAGGCGATTTTGCTGGAGTCAGAACCACCAGATTAGTGCCACCTAGAAGACGACGAAGAGCGTGCAGTGTTACTCTGCAGTGCCGCTAACGCGAGGCGAACAGACAATGCGAACAGACAACGAAAGATTTTGCTCGCGTTTGGTACCCGTTGGATTAGTGCTTGCGCATTAAAACGTTCGTAAATCGACATTTTATCAATGCACCGATCGGTCGTCAGAAGAATGCCTGGTCCCCATATGAGTGGACTGAGAGCCCGTCGTGTCAGTCCATCTAGAAAAGGAACGGAGCGCTTCGGCGGATGTGCTGTTCTTTTTCGCTGAGCGCTCAATGAGAGATGAAAAGGCTCGTCCTCTTGTGCTTCTCAACGTTCGACCAACCAAAGAAGGCCGACAGCGTTTAGTGGCGGAAGTTAGATGCAGACACGCATCCACGTGACAGCTTCGTGACTCTAAGTTCTAAATCCGTAGAAAGTCACATTGCAGAATGTGTTTGAGGTCAATACAGAAACGGAAAAAATGGGGCTGTAGTGCTGTGGACTGGACATTCCCCGTCATACTCTGGAGTCATACTTCAAATCTTATGCAGAGTTCTCGGCGGTCTTTTTTTTTTTCTTTTCTTTTTTTTTTGACTTTCAGAGCGGTAGAGAGGCACCGGAAGCCTTGCGCGGTTGCTTATGCCGTGAAGCCTTTCAACTTCTGACCATGACCCCACGCCCTCGCGATCGCCCATTCATGTCTCATTTTACAGATGCACCAAATTCACGGTCAGCACTTTCGTGCTGCGTTCCATCGCTTCACTACCGCTTTTGGAGCCGCGCTACTCGCCGCATCGCCCACTCACGGGTGGCTGCACATATTATTTCCTTTTTGACGCTACCGCATACGCTCCGTTGCTTACAAAAGCCTTTTCTTCTCCATGCCTCACGCTGCTCTTAGCAAGGTCCCTAACATTAGGCACCTGGGCGCCACGTTTAAAGCCGTGTCAGGCATCCCGTTCTGCGTCCAGCGCACGCCGGGCATAGCATTTCGATGTCGCCGCAAAAATGATGCTTCAATGTTTCCCATAATCGCAGGTTGTGTCTCACCGTACGGTACTCGCAAGAACGTCGTCCAGCGAGCCTGCTCACTGCTTTACGGAGTCTCAGGGTCATCCCGAACACATGTGACGCTTACTTCACGATCATTATTTCTACGACAATTGCGCGGCGACCACCGAGGGGCATCCCTAAGCACAGCATCCCACTCAGGAACATCTAACGATCGTAAGTACAGCGATTCCTGGATAAACTCACCGGTATCACTGTTTGACAGCATACGCAATGGTAGCGCATGTGCTTCCGAGGTTTTCACTCATTTACCTTGGTTTTTGTTACATCACATCAGCAAGAATCCAGGGAAAGTCATTCGTATAGCTAGAGTTATAAAGTGCGCTGGCATCTCATGCGCACTGTCTACTGTGCTTCTACCCTCTTGCACCAAACATGATACACAAAATTATATAGCCGAATGAGAGGAATTCCCGCCGTGGCGGCCGCATCTAGCTTTAAAAAAATCGGGAAAATGCTAGCCTACTGTAACCTCGCAACCAGGGAAAAAAACCAAATGTCGTAAAAATTTCTCCACACGACTGCACTGTGACGTCCATCGTAACTGCTCATTTGGCTCTTGCATAGGAAAATTGGGCCAATGTGATATTTACAGCACTACGCCTACTTTAAGACGTATGTCAGCAGCAATAACGGTAACACCTTCCCTTTACCAGCATAGCAAGAGAGAAAGGTTGAAGTGCAATGCCAGAACCTTCAGCTTCATAACGCAAGCTTTCTTTTAAACATATTTTCGACCACCTTCCCGGGAACACTGCTGATCACATAATGGGTTAAAATTTTGCTATAGCAACGCGGGAATTCTTCCTCAGCGAAGTCTAGAAAACGTGATGATAGCGATGCTTCATTTAATTTATTTTCCAAAAATGCATGTTTTTTTACGTGGTAGTTCTGGTATATTAGATTTGTTTGCGTTTTTTACCGTGACACGAAATGCAAAGTTTAAAATCCGGCGTGAAGTTGTTTCGGCTTATTAGGTCAATTTTAGGGTCCCAAAATCTCCAATTCCGAATTTTTCTCGACAACACTCATTTAAATGTACATTGCTGTGTCGAAGCTAACCTTTGGTAGTTAGTTTCTTAAATTTAAAAGACCGTAAATAAAGACAAAGGCTGTTAAAAAACTAGGCGCGAAGGATTGATGATGATGGTGATTATCGTTTTGTTCTTTCCTGATTCTTGCGTGCAGGTCTTTTTTCGCGACAACGTTGCAGAGCAACCCATAGTACAGTTTTATGCCGTTTTACATATCGTACATGTAAAAACCACTCCGATAATAGTCCAAGACGTGAATTAAACGAGCTGATGAGTTCGTCACCGGGAATTGAAGTCAAGTTTATATAACAAAAATAATACAAGCAAAATTATTATTTGAAGTTAGTACTCTAGGAGGTCCCATGGTTAAAAACCCGTCAGGGGGACCCCCTAACACAAAATAGGTAGTCTAAACAAATACTGAGACAGTGGTTGCTAGTTGCAAACAACGATACAAGGCAATCATAAAATCGCGCATGTACAAACGAAGGCAAGAAGCATTAAACAACAAAAGTGGATCAAGAAACGGAAAAAAAAAATACATTAGGGTACACAGAGTTAGTCCATAATTTGCTATTCAAAAAAGTTTTTAATACGATGCAAACAATAAAACTGTTGCATGATGATTTAAGTTTGTGTGGTAAAGCGTTCCATACTGTTATACCTGCCAATATTGCGGAACATTTGCCATAATTAGTTCGAATTTTCGCTAGGAGAAGGTTAAGACGCTCAGAAAACCTAGTTTCATTATCATTGAAAAAATAGTTGTTGGGGAAGACTTCTTGTTCTAAGTCAAGATGAATAATTCGATAAACAATAACTGATAATTTTAATTTATGTAATTCGCTAAGTGGTAGAATATGCAGACTGGAGTAAAGTGGCAAGGAATGACAGCAAAATGGGACATATGTCATTTCTCGAAGTGCTTGATTTTGGAGACGTGGCTGAAAATATGGGCGGTCCTTGATTAAAACATGAATGCCAAATGATATTTTTCGGAGAAGGGACTGCACATGAAGGCGAAATTTAAGGTGCTTATCTAACACTACTCCAACAAAATTAACGCTGTCCGAAATTGGTATTAAGTGGTTACCGATTTTAACTGACGAAGACACATTAATGCTACTTTGTGGTGAGTGAAATATTACGTACATTGTTTTCTACGGATTAATGCGCAGTAGGTTAGTAGTAGCAGTAGGAAACTAGTGAAGGTTAGTAGTGAAAAGAAGTTGAACCTTTCTTTTCATTAAGTGTCAAAAAAATAAAAACATCAATAAATACGAGCGGGAACAACCGCCGTGTTGCGTTGAACAGTCTAGGCGAGAGAACAATGAAAAAGTGTCGCAGAAGAGTTGATTCTCATGGCATAATTAAGGTTGCCTACTGGGAGGGGAAAGCGAGGGTACAATGCTAATGGGTGATAGGGGGAGCACAGTATCAGAAACGAAACGGTAATTACTGCGCTCACCCGCAAGTGTCTTTCAACCATAAAATCAAAGCTAGAAACCGAGAAATGCTTTCTAAAGCACCTGAGTATGGTTTTTATACTATATTACCGAAGAGACGATCGTGGGACGGTAACCGCGGAGTAGCCGCCCTAGAGCCACTTGCTTGCTGGATATGCGACGCCAGAGCACCGCCGACCATCCGTCGCCTGCTGGGGCATTGGTCCGGTTTGGGACCCATAAGTACAAAAAACAGAGATCACGGAGTCGCTGCGTTGAAAGAGTGCAGGAAGCCACTACCTGAGTCCAACGCCCGTAACATGCTTCGCTCCGTGTAGGACTTCGCGAAGCCATCCTGCTCGGCAAAGATGTAACCTGTATTTTCTTAGCTGTTTTACCCTGACCCTTCCCCTGCGTAGACCAACATGCCATTTCAGTGAATAAAGATTTTTTCCACCTCTTATAATGATATCGGACACTTGTCCGCCTAAAAAAAATTGAGTTTGCGAGCGGTTTTTTCAGCCAGCGTATTAGAAATAACTGTGATTTTTATATTTAAACTCCCAGTGTTTATCTTCAAAATGTACATTTCAGCAATAAAGAGGAAACAAATGAGTTCATCTGGGATGATGCTGCCTTTCTTTTCTTCCTACTCTACTGATATTGTGTACCAACGTTTTCATAGAAGCTGGACGTAGGGAAAACAGGAACATTTATTGAAACAAGAGTATTCACAGACAAACACACAGGCCTTCTGGTGACCACTGATGGTCGTTTGTTTTCTTGAGACAAGCTATCTTTCATGATATGAGCAAATTTTATTTCGAAGCGTGCTTGTTTTGAAAATGATTGAAGTTCCTGGACCGGCAGTGTCGATGAAGAATCCAGCTCTTCGTTGTCGCAGACTCGGTTGGAGTATGATGGAGCAGGCTTTCGGCTAAGAGAAGGGAGTAACACGTATTTTCAAAGAAAGAATGACCATTTCACACAATTCCCGCATTCAGATAACCGGAACATTGTTCAGCGTGTAGCCGCATAAAAATTTGCTCACTGAAGGTAAATATTCCACATGCCTGAATCGCGAAACACGCAACAACTGAAATAGTTTCGATAGACTTGCGAATAAAAACTGGGATTTGACCAACAAAGCCAGTTTGGCTTGTTTTCAATTCAAACTACAACATAAGTTAATTGATTTATAAATGTTAGCAATTAACTGCGTTATGAGGTTCACGAAATTTAGAGTAATTTTAAAGCTGGTATTCCAAACACGTATAAATGAAAAGCCATTTTCAATTCATGACTTTTAAAGGGAAATTTCCAAAGTATGTTAATATTGTGCGCGAATGATAAAGCGCTCTTTGCAGCACGCATTGTTATTGTCTTGTACAAGCCTAAAACCAATCTTAAGTCTGGCTCAAGAGAAAAATGTAGCTGAAGAGATTAATATATCAGCAGTTCCAAGTGCGCACCAACTCGTCTTGCAGTAACCACAGTTAGGTTTAGTCGCTTTTCTGCTCAAGCCTTTCCTTTTCGCAGAAGTGAACTGACATTTCAGGCGTTTGTCGAGTACTGCTGGGACACGCAGTTAACCGCTCAAGGGTTAATTGAGACTTTAAGGGGCCGTCCGTGTTGCAGTACCTGTTAAGTTACCCTTCATTCCATGATCCCCCAAACAATACGTGTAGACCATAAATGCGTGAACAGATGTCCGTAACCCTGGCCCATCTCATGGCAGCCCAGGCTATAAATGTTTTATACTGCCATCTGTTCTGAGCCATAAACTGGGATAATAGGACCCGGTGCACAACAAAACACAGATTTCAGGGTGCACTCAAAATACAAGCTGATATATATATATATATATATATATATATATATATATATATATATATATATATATTTCTCCCTAGCGAAAATTGTGCGCAGTGATGATTGTAATGGCATACCATGCAGATAAGTGGCTCAGCCAACAACGCCGCCAACGTGGCCACCACCGTACTGTCCGCCAGCAGCTCCTCCGGCCTTCTCGAAACCGGCTCCTCCGGCCTGGTGTCCTGCGCCGTACGCGCTGCCAGCGTTGGCCTGCAGACCGAACGAGGACGACTGGCCATAGGTTGAGGTGTGGCCATAGACGCGCTTCTGGGCCTCTCCACCACCATAGTTGAATCCACCCTGACCGTAGCCGCGACCGGCTCCGTAGTATCCGCCTCCGTATCCACCATAGCCAGCGCCTCCGTAACCCAGGCCGCCGTAGCCCAGACCACCGTAGCCAAGTCCACCGTAGCCGAGACCACCGTATCCAAGACCACCGTAGCCCAACCCGCCGTAGCCAAGGCCTCCGTAACCGAGGCGACCGTAGCCAAGGCCTCCATAGCCACCTCCGTATCCGGCTCCATAGCCGAGACCACCGTATCCGAGACCGGCACCATAACCCAGACCTCCGTAGCCGAGACCAGGATAGCCGACGCCGCCGAAACCAAGGCCTGGGTAGCCGTAGCCACCATAGCCAAGGCCTACTCCCGGTCCGTAACCGAGGCCTGGTCCGAAGATGCCGCCGCGGCCCTCGACCTTCTCCTTGCCTTCTTTCTTGTCCTTTCCGTCGGCGGCTGGCTCAGTTGTCGGCGGTTCGGTGCTGCCTGCGGCCGGTGCCTCGGTGGCAGCGACTTCTGGCTCATCAGCGCACGACACGAAGGCCATCACGGCCAAGCCGACCGCGAGGAGCAGCTGGAAATCGGAAACAAAAATGGCGAGGTTTACTCAAATGTGAACCTGTGCACTTTCACAGCGCGCCTATAGGTCCTCATCATACCGCAAGAGATATATGTTGTCATGGCCGTGCAATATGACTTGACACTCCTGAAAAAGGGAGACATTATATGGATGCAGTCTACTTATCACAGTTTTCTGCACTATAACTGTATTCGCTTGAAAATTGTTAGAGACGAACGATTACTTTCAATAGGGACGTCCTACCGCGGTCCTACAAACATAGAGATGACAATGTATTGAGAATTTAATTCTTTGGTATACAAGGATCAGCAAATGAAAGAAACAAAGCTGCTTCATTATTAGGCTATGCCACCGAGTTCAATACAATTTTAGTCGCAGTGACCTGTGTGCTATGCCGACTGCTTTTATTACGGCCATTTTTTGAATATGCTACCTTCTATTCCTCTACCTCTTTCAGGAATCCATTTCTGCAAGCTTCGTCATAACGAATGTGCATTAAGTTTCGTCATTGTCGCATTGTAGTCTGCAAGAAATTACGAGATCTGGCCTGATACTTAATACTGTAAAGTGGTGCTGGCTGGTGGCTGAACTTGCGGCGAAAAACAGGTCTTTCACGAGACACAGAAAAGTGTCCCCGCATCTGTCTTGTGTAGTGCTTTATTTCGCCGCAAGACCTGGTCTGAATGTGCACAATTTCAGAGTGCAAGAGAAGAAACGTATATGCCTTCCAATTTTCTGTTGTCCGGTGTATCCTGTTGCATCCGTTATGCAGAATGCCAACCTGACAGACCCCTTCAAACTGGAGAGAGGCTGTCCAGTCATTCAGGCATTTATACCGGCAAAATCAGTCTAATGCTCTTAATGGTAATTCGGGTATATCCTATCTGCAGTCTGCGCAAAATGAATAACCCTGCGGGCTGTGTCAGTCTGTGTCTTCACTAGCAATAATTCTCTCTAGTGATCTTTCCTCTCACTTCCTACAGAGAGTATGGAAGCGGCTGCGAGCGAGCGAAAGTCGTTGTGGGCTGCGGTAGAAATGCGCAAGAAAGCATTTCCTTCGTGCAAACCTTTCCGCAAAACACGACCTCCAAGGCTACGGCCATTTAAAAAAAAAAAAGCCTTTCTCTGCAGCCGCTGCTGCTTTCCTGTGGCTTCATCCATGGTTCTTGTCAATTAGTGTTGCCGTGAACGACGACTAAAGTTATTCTGAATCATGACGCGCATAAGGACAGTAAGGACAGCTCATGGACAGTTAAGAAAAGTTTACTGCGTACATCCTCTACGTAGCCGAAATTTAAGCAGATGAGACGTTCAAGCGAAATAGATCCACTCACACAAAAATCGTCAATACACCATGGGCCCTATTTTTATGGCCACTGCATACGGAGTGTTTTTGAGAATTTATGATAAAGTGCAAATATAGCAACTGTGCTGCTTCTTCTGTGTTGCCTCTCTTTGGCCTGCAGGTCTGCGGGTTTGCTAGGTCACAATTATATTGAAATTGCCTTCAGTGCGAAATTATATGCTCTTCGCAGAGCCTGCCATTCCTTTTTTACTGTCTTTAGCTTTACACACGCTAATTTTCCTGATCTACGATGGCTTCATCATGATATTATCGTATTTTCCTTTCATACGTCCTAGTGCTACGCTCACATTCACGCTGTTTTCTACAAACTTTGACTAAGCTTGTACTCTCTTGAAATAAGAAGCACCCAGACTTGCCCCTGTGAGCTATTAATCGCCTTTGTTGCTTTCTTCTGACAGCGATCACCTTAAGCTAGTTCTATGGCCGTTCGTTGAAATATTGAGGAGGATGTCTCTTTATTTTCAAGCGCGATAGGACGCTTTAATAAAAAGAGGTTTTCAGTAGGCAGCTCGCTTGTTCTTAGCCGCATCTGATATCATCGTACGCTGACAAAAATTGCGGGCGACCCCTAGTGTACACGGCCGGCGACATTGGCCCAATCAAGCGCTTGAGTCTAGCGAGACGCCATGTCTGCCGCCGCTGTCTCTTTCAGGAAATACGAATTTGTAACAGTTTTGTTTCTCTGAAATTTAGCGCTCATGTAAGCCTAGAACTAATTTTTCTCAATGTTTTGCCCTCTCGCGATATGTGGGCTCCTTGTCTGTAATTGTCTTACATAGCCCTCTGTCGCTCTCCGAAATGAGAGCGTAATTTTAATCACTCCCTCGCAGATATTTTGCTCAATTTTGGTCGTCATGTGAAGAACATTTCAGATTCGCGCAGAGGACGCTAGGAGCACTAGTTCGTGCGCGTCGCGCAAAGTTAGATGCGTCAGAGCCTAAAAGGCGGCAAACGAGTTCTACTACTAAGTTTCGTTTTTCTTCTTTGTACACTCCAGTTACATTTCCTGTACTCATATTAATCAGGTAAATTAAAGACGCACATCACAGAGCAGAGCACGCTATTTAACCATTGCCGAAAGGATGTACCTGTCATCACAGTTCATTTTATTTACATTTATCCAGCTACATGATGGCCCTGGTATGCTGAACCTGGTCCTTCAACTCGCGGCGTTGAATCCTTTCTTTTCACAGTGCGCTGATCGCAAAGAACCTCTCCCGCAGATATTCATAAGCGCCAATATTTAAGCTTTCTGTTGTGCCTTAAACCTCCCACATTTTCAGCAGCCCCATTATACTTCTCGTCGCGTGGAAACATTTCAAAATTAAACGCTGACTTTAGCGCCAGATCATTTTACTGACTAATTTTCTACTAGAGCACTTTGATATCCAAATACATGCCTCTGTGGCTTAATGAGACAGTGAGGATAACGCTATTCTGTTTATGTTCTTGATGAAAATCGACTGCATGGCGGTAAAGGCTGGCCTGTGGGATCCGCGTTCGTAAAAACTGTGTCGACGCACCTCAATTTACTTGCGAAATCGGCCGCTGGTGGCGCCATCTGTAATTTGGCTTTGGTTCTTTTCTAGCCTATAAAAGCTCCATTTTCGATGCTGGTCTTTTCGTAACTAAAAGGCGGTGGTAGCCTACCAATACAGGTTGAATTTAATCTGCCTTCACTGTCCCTTTAAAGCACTACTCATAGTCGACGCCAGGTTTACCCGCTCACAACGAACTACCAGTTCGCTTTGAGTAGGTCGCCGAGCTGGCTTCCACTTCGGCGTTTCTTACTCGGTTTGTTTGCTGAAAGCGCTCAAACTCTGCATTTATCTTCATAAATGCGCCTCGCAAGCTGCAGCGGCGAGGACAGGCGGCAGAAAAAAGCAAAGGAACACTTGGACAAACGTGGAATCGTTTGCACTGATGTGCCCCTCTGCTTTTTCGGCGGTATAGGCTGCAGTGTGCGAGACGTCGCTCGGTGCGTCAACTCCGTGGAGCACGGAGCGAAACGCTCCAGCGGGCACGCGGTCAGGTCGGACAGGTGCACTTACCGCTGCCTTCATCATGTCGTCAGGTTGAGATCACACGAAGAAGAGAAGAGTCGACCGAGGGTGCGCGTGTGGTGCAGCGAAAAACCTCCCGTTCCTCGCACCGCTTGGAGATGGTGTCTCTTCAGAGGTTACCGCAGCCCTTATATACACGACCCACGCTGCCTCATCGCACTCGCACACGCGTTGATTCTAACGCACACACACACACACACACACACACTAGGTGGCTTTCACCCTCTTGTTGTGTTTTTCATTCAAGGCTGCCGGCGTGGTTGTGCCGGTGACGCCGCCCACCTCGCCTTTTCTTACGTTCTCCCTTTGCCAAGTCAACTTCTGCCTCCCCCCCCCCCCTGCCGTCCTCCTCGCACCGATCGTATTGGCACGGGCAACGACGCCGTTGCACCGCGGCTGTCGTCGACTCGGAAGCTCTCCCCCCCCCCCTCCCCCCCTCGGCGCCGCTAATAACACTCGGAAGAGAAGAGGGAGAGAACGTCGGGGTTTGTCCCGCCGCTCGTTTCCAACTTGCGGCGCGGCGGGTCGGCGGCGGGCGCCGCGCAGGTGAATTTCGGCTGTGTTTCGCGAGAAAGCAGGATGCGAATAATGACTATTGCGCCCAGACCGGTTGCGCTGGAGATACCTTCCTGAGTAGCGCGGCGCAACAATGGGTCCCTCTGAAGCGCTATCACGATGTAATTAGCTTTATCGCTCTCACTTTGAAGAGTTCGCAAAAAAAAATAAATGTTGTCGAAAAAAAAGGTAGTGCCTTGGTGCTGTGCTCTTATCGTTTTTTCGTCAAGTGAGACGCAGATGAGGTGACAAGCATCAGGTCGTGCCAAAATTTTGCATTGGCGCAGAGACGCCGTAGTGGAGGGCTCCGGAAATTTCGACCACCTGGGGTTCTTTAACGTGCACTGACATCGCACAGTACACAGGCCTCTAGAATTTCTCCTCCAAAGAAATTCAACCGCCGCGGCCGGGATCGAACCCGCGTCTTTCGGGTCAGCAGCCGAGCAGCATAACCACTGAGCCACCACGGCGGCTTTTTTTCTTCTTGTATCAAAATTTCGTGCTCTGGTGTAATGTTCAGATTACAGTCACAATTTTCAATGGAGTACTTGTTTTTAGGGTCAAATATTTTACCAAAAAACTTCGGCTGGCTATATTTAGAGCAACTGCTATGCAATTCGTTCATTCATTCATTCATTTGCAAACCGATCTGGTGAAGGCTTATACAGAGTGCATTCATGCTATGGTCCGAAAACATTGGTCCTTATTTGATAGCGTCAAATCTCGATGGTACCAATTTCCCAAGCATCCCAAAGTATTAGCAGTATTAAAATTTGCTTCAAACGAACCAAATAAAAATACGGCAACAAAAGGCAAAAATCAGTTTGTTTGTTTTTTTGGTAACAAATTTCGGGTGAAGCATTTCATTATCTTCATCTGGGCGCCTCTCTCGTGCTGCGGAAGCTGCTGAGAGGTCACGGATCATCGCAGAGCGTCTCCGGTCTTTGGCTGTCGCGCCCGACGCCGTTTTAATTGTAACTGTTCGAATCATTCAAGGCGTCTGCTTTTACAACGACGTCGTCGACTTGTCCCGATTTTCCACATAGCGAAGTGTACCGCAGCAAATCTGTGCGGCCATTCGCTGACCAAAGTTTTGTTCCTGTTTTCTGTAGCCAAAGCGTCTAGGAGGACCTAGGATGTGGTGCCCAAATATACACACTTGCAGAAGCATTCAGCGACGCTGGCCGTGGCGTATGCATGGCTACGTAACAGGGAAGCTGTTATGCGTAAGACATTCCCTTCTTCACTGCAGCCGACCCCACTGTCCTCTGATGCTGACTCGACAGCTCCTCCTTTGTATTAGCCACCACGGCTCGAACAAGCGTTGACAATGTTTTGAAAGTGAAGGCGTTCTGTTCGACACAGACCGGACGGTACTTTTGAAATATATGGTTCATCCCAAAGTCTGTATCACTGTGTTCATATCATCGAGGTTTTTTCTGTATGCTTAAGACATATTTGGAGAGCGTACGAGTTACATATGCCGACACGCGCCGGCAAGCCTGAGCGTACGGACGCTACTTTCTCTTGGCCCTATATTGCCTTGGCGCTTCCCAAACGAGGCTAAGCCTAAGAACTTGGCTCGTATACGTAGTAAAATTATTTGTAGACTCCAAATTCTTAAAATACCATGGACACTAACTTTAGCTGCATGTTTTCTTCTTTTCTACAGTGCTGGTTGGTTGGTTCATGGGGTTTAACGTCCCAAAGCGACTTTCTACAGTGCGTTAGCCATTAAAATACATGGTTCACCATGTGCTATTTGACTACGACCACTAAATAATTTATAATTCCATTTCTTCTTTATGCTTTTTTCGATTTTGATTTCATCGACTAAAAGATAGCTGTGAAGTGTAGTTAGTGTTTAGGTCACGTGAGCCGCAAAAAAAACTATAATTAGTCCCTCATTCGTAGTTTTAATTACTGAAACACTTAAACCAGCCTGCTTCTAGAGCTGGAATGACGATAAACGACGTATCAAAAGTTAAATTGCAGTTTCTTCACGCCTTACGTGACGTAAACATTAACTACACGTCAAAACCAAGTTCGTGGATGAAAATGAAACCAGAACATCATCAAGGAGAAATTCAATTATGCATTATTTAGCGGTCGCAGGCGAATACCGCATGGTGATTCACGTATACTAACGTCTAATGCATCATTTGAAAGAAGAAAACACAAAAGCAATAATTTGATGTCTATAGTCCTTTAAAAAGGAGACCGGCAAGTGCACCTACCTTGTCACTTAGTGCTTGAAGATTATTGATGGCAGCTAAAGTTTCGTAGAAGACATTGGTTTTTCGATGGTGGAGACCAAAGATGAAAGTGATTTACCCTTGCTAAGCAGGGCTGCACATCGAATGACCGGGGGGACAAGCTCGGCTGTAATGGAGCCCTGCGCGGTCGCTTGAAGTGACGAAGAATGTGCACTTGCGACAACGTCCCCCAATAACCGAGGTCTTCCAGAGGCCCTATCTGCGAAGCCTCTCACGCGTAAATTCGTGGCGTGTTGCAACGCTCGTACTAGCGTTGGTCAATTCTAAAAGCCAACGAGAAAGGAGCTAGCTAATCTCGGAGAGCAGTCATTCAAGAAAAGTTTTTAAATCGCGGTCTCTGTTTTGTCACAGATGCGAACATTTTACGGTGAGCAGTTGAACAGCAGTGAGACTAAGTGATTCCTTAACCAGAATCCAGACGACGTAGAGACAGAGATATCTTCAGGAAGTGTTCGGGAACAATGTTTCCGTAATCCTGTCACCGACAAACGGTTGACGTACACAAGACAGTTTTACTTAGGCGTGCTGAGATGAGCAAGACAGCGGGAGCTCGAGAGAGGAAGACGACGAACCTCTAGCCCCCAGAATGCCCAAGGCTTGCCGCGTGCCAGGTAATACAGTTCGGCCGCGGTACGGCGCTACTTGAGGGGTTCGTACTGTGGCAATATGATTCTCTCCCTCTGAGAAGCCTCGCTTCCGTATGCCTTCGGAGACGCTGCGGGTGGTTCATTCTGACGCCTGTTATATTCAAAGATTGCTGATCAAGGCTGACTCAGTGTCCTTGGAGAGGCTACTTTAATATTTGCTTGACCTCTATTACTTCATTTGTTTTTTAATGAAGACATATGATTTCATACATGAAGAAGAGAAATCTGAAGGGGCATGCGCTCGCAAAAACTGACAGCTCCAGATCAATTAAGGATACGATGAACAGTCAGGTGAAGAAAAATGATACAGCAAAGTGCTCCTCTTTCCTATTTCCTGTTTCTGCACTGCGGTTCTTCGTAGCTGCGCAAAGCGGATCATAAATAAATGACTCGTTCAAGCATGACCCGCTCCGGATGCACTTTCGCTTCAGCGGTCCCGTTCACGGCATTGCGACATTTCGATATAGGCCTAGCGTCCTTGCATGCGAGAGTGATGCTTATTTCTTCCCCGCTTCGTCTGTTCTGATCCCGGGAAGCCCCTTGGGCGATAACTGAAAATCGAAAAAGAAAAAGACAGACGTCGAGCTCGTGCAAGCCCTTTTTTCTTCTTTCCGTTGACATATTTTTGTAATAGGTGCACCGTCCACTTTGTCCCTGTGGTGGGTACTCATCAGAGAAGAGATCTTCCACGCCTGAACTCTTCTCCCACCGTCGCGTGTTCCCCAGTCCTGACGACGAGCACCAAGAGCGATCTCCGAAAGAGTACAAACACAAATACGAGTTGCGCGGCCGGACCATTTGTCGTTTCCCTGCGGGCGTCCGGTGAAAAAACCCAGGGTGAAGAAACGCCCTCGCAGAAGGCGTTGGCGCTTGCAGGAGGCTGCAATGCATGCAGTGTTTTAAAGAAGCAAAAGAAAGATAATTAGAGGAATATTGAAAAGCCGCAAGGCGCTGTGCGGTCGTGACTGCACCGTCCGCCAATCAGCTTCACATAGCCTCTGATGCACCAGCCCCAGCGTGAGAGCTAAAAACCAGACTCGATTTGTCAGCAGCGCCTCCCGCGCAGCTTGAAAGTCAAACTTTTGTGCTATGGTGCCGATAACCTCCGCGTGTCTTGGTTTATAGGGTGTTGTCATTTATAGCAAAGAGCACCGGTCGTGAAAAAGCAAGAACTCACGACGGGTGATCCCAGCTGAGAAAGAACCCTGTGGGATACAAAGCCCCTATCTGAGCATGGTATGAGAGCGGCTAAGGTTGTTGAGCCCTAGCCTTGAACGACCATACAGGAGAGGACACTCACTGCTGCGGCGTCTTCTCTCAAAGTATTTTAGTGCCGAAAGTTTTGTTTCATCGATTACTCTCATCCTTACGAAAATAGAAGGTCCGTAGGTTAATGGCTAACTCGTGAGGAGTGATGCTCCTTTCTTGGGTAAAAGCGGATATACTGGAGTTGAAACTGCTGAAGGCACAGAATACAGAATACACGCACATGGTGGCGCTTCCACAGAGTTCACGAACTAGAGTAGAGTAATGTAATTTTTAGTGTTACAAAACGCGAATGTATAGTGTGACATTCGCATATTCGAAACCATTGCTCTGACGGCCCCTTCTTTCTTTGCCTTTATCACTAGTCGCTATCGCCAGTGACATCGGAGTTGACAGCTATCAAGCCAAGCAGTGGCAAGCTGCGTTATCAAAGTACAGAGTAAGCAATGGCGAACAGGAAAAATGTGCCTGACGAAAGGTGGTTCACAACCAAGACCCCATTGTTACTTCATAGGGCACACAGCGGCTTCTTAAGCCTAGGACGTTTTGAAAAGCTTAGAGGCGAACGCAACTTGGACTATGCTTCTCCCAAATAACACAAACAGCGAGTGCAGAGGTTTGGGCTAACTGGTAAGATAATTACTTAGAACACAGCACAGAGAACGCAGACTTGAAAGAAAAATGGACAGATAGAGCCCTTACTTCCAACGTGACCGTAAATAGGGTTTTCGTTAAACACTTTCTCTATTTCCCTATTCCCGCCTGTTCAGTTTGTTTCGGTGTTAGTTGTACCTACAGATTCAGATAACAAAGACCGATGAACGAGTACAGTGCAGCTGCATAAGGCTAGCAGCCAATCCTTCATTATTTCATTGCCTGTTCGCTGAAGATCAAGCCGCAGGAGACCTCTATTTTTTTTTCTTCTCGCTACAGATGCTATTCGTAATGCCAGTGGTGGATATTTCGCACGTGCCATGCAGTGTGAGAAATCCTGTGACCGACGACAACGGTGGCCACATTGAGAATGACGACGAACAAAGGTGCACTGAGGCAAACTGCCTTTCACAGCTGACGGCGCTGTGCATTATAGAAGCGTTTTTATGCGAAGCATACTAGCCGCACAACCGAGCTCTTCCTTGCTGCGCCGCGCGCGGCCGCGTAGCTACCACATGACCTACATCGGCGCACCACGTGATATGACGTCACAACAGCTGTGAAAGCTGGGGCTCAACTTGTGCGCTCGCTTGCGGACGCGCAGCCTCCGCCGGCAGTATGCTTCGCATCCTAGGCTTAACCATAAGCTAAGCCAGGCCATTTTTTTTTCTCCTTTTCTGTAATGTCCTTACCATCTTTCCCCCGAGTGGCCTGTCCCGGGGATAGCATGACCTCGGTGGTGATTAAGCCAATGATAATGTGCCAAATTAAGTGGATTAGACGTTACCTTACCTTGGCCTTATTTAAACACGTTTGTGATTTTAACGCAATGAAAAATTACGGAGGACACTTAATACTGCTTGCGTGCTTCGAATGCGAAAGCAAAGTTTCATACTGAGCTCTGTTGCGAGGTTTATTGAAAATTCCTTAGTTTTTAATGCCACGCCTGCTCATTAGTATACAGTCGTAAGAGAGCGCGTACACTAGGTTCCCCTTTCTTCGCCAAGAAGCAATGCGGTTTTGTGGCCTTTGGGTTTCGTGTACGCATCGCAGTCTGAAGGTCCTCGGTTCAATTCCTCGCACCTTAAAAAGAAATTGTATTTCTGCTCGTTTGCTGTAGACGTCGCAGTCTTATGGTCTACTGCAACCTCATGAGAGAGCATGGTGACGTCACTGACGAATTTCGTGCCATGGACGCCTATGGACGGCGGACGGCGACTGTTGTTGCTAATGGGACAATACAAGGACTTCGCCTTAGTGAGTTAAACGTAGGCAGTTATGAATTTGTATCGCAGTGTTCGGCACAAAACTACACTCCGTGTCACTAAAAACTGGGCAGCGTGATGGAAACTACAGCTATAGCCTCATCAACACCTAATTTGGAAAGTTATCAGTGCTGCTGGCATGTGACTGCCTCACAACCATAGCAGCGGCAATCACGAGACCCGGGAGGATAACAGGGAATCAGGGACCATTCTATCGTAGCACCAGATTTCAGATTTTAGGATTTAGCCGTCATTGGCTAATATAGAACTACATCCTCTGCAATGTTTCCGGGTTTCTGTAAGAGTTATAAGACCAAAACTCATCCACTTCACGCTATGATGACGTCGTGAAACTAACCTTTCCGTAATCGCCACAAAGGGATCCACGCTTTCCTTTTTATTTGCCATACCGAACTTGTAGTCATGCGGAGCGAAACCTCTGCACCCGCATCTTTCATACCAAGAGCTGTGTGCAGAAAACAAGAAATACGATGTTAACGTTTATGCCTGCATAAAAGGGAGTGCGCTCAACTGTGAAGGGACGCTGGTCAGCAGGAAATATGCTTCGTCAACATGAGCGCTGATAGACCCCTCCATTTAACTTATCTGATTGGTGAATCGACTTTCGTTTCTTTTTTTTTTTCTTATTTTGTCCGCTCCACGGAGCTCAAGTCGTTTCCTCCCGAATTTCTCCCCGGACGACGCTTATGACAACTAGAAGTCGGGTCATCATGGAAACACAACACCAGATAGAGCCAGAATTTCCAATAGATTTTCGATCCCTGCGCCTAAAGTGATGCTACTCAACCTTGGGATACGTCTATGTGTTGATTAAAACCTTCGCTTTTTTTCATCTACTTTGCATGCTACGCTGTTCCAGCATGATAAGCCCAGATATATAATGCCACTATTGGCCGGCGTTCGCGCAGGAAGCGAAAGAACAGATACAAGAAATTGTTTCAACCGCGTTGGGACAAAGACGCCGTGAAAGAAGCCGTGTTCCCTCATGTATTCCAATGAAGCAAGACTTGACAACACAGGAAGCTCTCATTAGCTAGGCCTTGGAGGCCACCCCTGTACGGGGGTCACACTGAGGCCCAGCCGCCTACGGTCAACACGTTCTTGGCAATGGATTGTGTCTCTCTCCTCTCATGCGATCGCCTCACTATCTCAGGCGGGCCACCCGTGCTGCACCGATGCTTCTTCTGACGTGTTTCCATGATAACTGTTCTTACTGACTTAGTATGGTGCCACACCGAGATGCAGCCTTTAGAAGAAACGTATTTTATCGAGCACACATAGTCAGGCATACGAAATAAGACAAGGCAAAACCCTAATGCTCCATTAATTTTGTGCCGACACGCCGTACTGCGAGCGGTCGGAGGCGATTTCGTTGTGAAGCGGGCTGTTCTTGTTTCAACAGGGTGCTGCAGTGAGCCCTATCAAGTTGCCCCTAGCTATAGAGAAAACTCGTCGCTCTTGATAGTGACCTATATACCCTTTAAGCTTGAATCCTTAACCACAGGAGTCTGCTGTACGAAAGCGGCCAAGTTGTCAACAGGAAAACACGTTCGAGCTGTACCACGGTTCGTCGTCAGCCGAGGCTCGCGTTATAACGTAAGACGCATTGCGCTTTGCATTCCCAGTGCCAAACCTTTTGAAATCAGTGGCTCGCAAGCATCTCTCCTCAATGCAAAGGGCTTCAGCCGCAACAGACATTCACCACTTGGCACAGGAACAATTAAAAACATATGGAAGACACGGAACTTGTTTACAAAGTTTTATTGTCTTTTGTTTCAAGTGAGTGCGAAAACCGTGGATACGCAGCTTGAGCGTTACTTTAGCAGCATCAGACGTTCCTTAATCTTCTTTGGCAAGGTGATGCACACCACTCTTTGCACGATGTGTCCGTAATAATCTTCGCAGATGCTTGGTTCGGAATCAGCGGTACACGTTCAACTTTAAAACGAACCTACAAACAAGTTGGACCACAGGTTGCTCTGATGAAACCGGGCCACAAACACACCGTGCTTGACACTCCTTGTACAACGTTGCTTTGATGCAGAATAGGCAGTCCTGCCAATGCGACGCATTTATGAAGAAGATCCAAGGAGGTCTCAGCGTCTGCAGTCATTCCACGCAGTGCTTAAGGCTCCACGACACGCACAACAGACTGAGGGCAGCTGCTTCTGGAGAAACTTCTAAAATCATGGCCAAGAGGTGTAGTGCATGGTGGTAAAACACGCCCGTTGGAGAAGCAGTTTAAAACAAAAAAAAAAAGCAGCAACAGTACTTCTATACGTCTGCGCTCTACTTTTTTATTTTCTTGCGTACTCTCGCATGAGCATTTATATGACCGGAGACCTCCAGCATGGAAGGAATTTCTCGCGGCCGACAGTAGACGAGTCCACAGAGGGGCTTCGGCGTAGCGTCGGACGGACGAATGAATGATCATGTATGAAAGGAGCGGGAGCTCGTATTATCTGTTGACATTTATTACTCATTTAGCGCTGCTTTCTGCTACGCGGCGATAGAAAGCGCAGGCGGCGCGCAACTTCATTTTCACATGCGCATAGGAAAAGAAACTTATTCCAGCGCTAAGCACGCTATCAGAGTCTCAAGACAAAAAATTTGAAATTCCCAAATGAATTTAAGCGGCTCCTAACAGCTCGACTCACACATTAAATTTTCTTGAGAGCCTAACTTGTTACGATATTTTGGCCGACTGCTATTCAGCGGCATAGGAAAGTTTGAGGTGAAAAATAAAAGGCGTCATGTGTACTGTGTTGTAATGTATGCTAATATTCTGTTTACGTAAGAAAGCGGCAAAAATGCATGTGACCTTGAAATATGACCTAATATGTTGAGGAAAGTCATTTCTTATGCTTCAGGCGACCAAAACCGGCTGCGAACAGTAGCCTGGTTTTCTTTGTGCTGTGAGCAGGAGCTACTTATGCTTGCCGTAGCATGATGGAAACTAAAGCCTACTGTGGCCCAAACTAGTCAGGCAACATAAAAACACTTGTTGAACCGTGTTCCTTTGTTCTGAAGTGTCGCAAGCGGGACTGTAGGCCATACCGTTGCAGATGACGTTGTGGCTGGTGCACACGCTGAAGTTTTACGCTTACGCTGTAAGGAACAATTGACTGGAAAAGAAAGTCGGAGTTCCTCTCTGTGGATTTTCTGTGAGACTAGAATGCAATCGGCATCGCGAGTGTAGGAAAGAGCAACGTCGATCGGCCAAAAAATGGTCTGCTGAGGCCGTAAGTGCTGGGCAAGCAAAATCTGCCACTTCGCCACCCGGTGCCACTGCTTCGTGTTTCCCGACCAGCGTCCCCTCTTTGAGGACGTAGAACCCCCAGACCTCCGCACGCCCCAGCCTAGCGGGAAGGGGCTGTGATGACCGCGAGCTACACATCCTCTCCAGGTCGTGCTCCGCGGCACTGTCTTGAACCTTAGTTGGGCAAGTGTCTCTTTCACATTCTCTAAGGAGGACCCCTCAATGGCACGCTGCGAGTCGTCCCTGGCTCACGTTCCCACGTTGGTGTTACGCTTGTCATCGGTTTTCCGTGATCGGAATCTTCGGAAGTAGCCGTGAAGCGAGTTTTGAAACACGAAGCGCGGCCCGGACGATGGTCAGAGAGGAGGAGTTAAAGGGCCGCGCTAGGCAGAGCCTCGGCGAAGAGGTCCAGCTGTTGCTCCGTAACTCGCTCGTGAACCGGTTCCCACTTTCGGCATGCCCGTGGCCCGCGGCGGCCGCTTTCGTGACGAGGAGTGCATGGACGTCGAAGGCAAGAAAGGGTTTCCTCGCCAATGGGATGAGCTTTGTTCCCCAGCGTACACGCGCGCACTGTTTTTGCCAGCCGCCCCCGGAGGAGAAAGCGGTTTGTGCCGGAGAGATCCGGACTGGGCGGGGCTTCGCACGGGAGTCAGTGGCCTCGTGCAAGTTACGTTGCCCCCTCGCATAACGCAGCAGGTCCTTTGTACCACCGACCCTCCTTAAGTTTCACTGCTTTTTTTTCCCCTCCTCTCAGCCAGCTTGGTGCCTCAGCTCGAATTCATGCTTGCCCTTTTCGGCCGGTGCAGTGCGCACAAGAGTTCTTTATTGCTGCTCCGGAGGATGTTTTCGCGTGAAATTTAGTACTGACCGCTTATATTTCAGTAAATATCTAGCCACACGATAAGAAATTTCCATGAATAACTTCTCTACAGTTTTGCAGCTTATAAGAGCTAATTTTGTCTTGACAGTTCTTGGCGCCACTGCACATCTTTTCGCAGCTGCAGACTCTCGCTGCAAGCCGTTTAAAGCCCAGAATTTAAAGCGTGAGGCATTGCCGCTGCAAGGAGATATGGACGCTACTGGTTCGCACCACAAGCACCCACTGTCATGCCATTGAGCTGTGCGCGAGTACCCTAACAAGGCAATTATGGGGGCTGGTTGGTTGTTCATTGGGCAGGGAATCGAGCTAAACCGGTTACAAGACGCAAAAACGCACGAAGGAACGATGAGACAGATGAAGCACGCTGCTTCGTCTTTCTAATCATCCCTTCGGTAGCACGTGCCTTTGGAGCGCATTTGCGCTTCTGTATTTGCAATTGATATAGTCAGTCGTGGTCCCGACACAACGAATCTTCTGCGGGCAGATGCACCCTCCGGTACTTCGGGTATCGTGAACAAAGAAACGGCGTGCCGTAGTTGCGAATGAACTTTGCTTGTGCTAGGCTTGTGATCATCATCATGGTGCCCTCTTCTGAGCCATCTACGCAGGCTATTTTAAGCACCCCGCCACAGAGTGGCATCCCAAGCACGTATCACACGTTGTGCTGCCTTGGTGATCTTCACAGGCCTGAAACTCATAAATTCGCATGATAAGCTTAATGCCTATTGCTTTACTGACCGCTACCGGTACCAGTGAAGCTTTTGCTCAAGTTAATATACTCTACACTTTTTTAAATTTGCGTTCGGTTTCAGTGTTCATGTAAGTAACTGTATAAAACCAGAAGATGGCAGTGGAATTGATGCTGTTGCTCAAGTTAATATACTCTACGCTTTTTTTAAATCTGCGTTCGGCTTCAGTGTTCATGTAAGTAACTGTATAAAACCAGAAGATGGCAATGGGTGGGGCAGAATTTTCGTTGCCGTTACTGCTGGTGCTTTCTCCGATGCGATCGCGTGATCGTTCAGAAAACACAGTTTTGAGCCCTGTATTTCCAGCACGATCAAAATTTCACCAGCTAGTTCCTTGAAAACCCTTCATACGCAAGGCTAAAATAAAATCAGACTCATTCTATGATGACAAAAAAAGGCGTGTACACATGTGTTTTTATTCATTGAAGAAATAAATTAGTGGGGTGACTGTTATCCGGAAAAAAAGGTCGCTTGAAGTGTGGTCCGGCCGCAAGGTAAATACGCGCTGGAGTGTGAGTGGCGCGATTTGAGGAAAAACATAGCTGAAACAATAATCAACCACCGGGGCCCGTCCAGTGGCACTCTCGGTGATCGCCGAACTGTACATATGCGCCTGGATGAGGAAGGTAAGGCAGCACCCGGAACCGATGCGCAAGTTGCTTTACAGTTTGCGCCGCCCGAGGTTGCGTCGAGGCTGATGAGGCGTGAAGTCTGGCTCCTAACCAGCGGAACCTGTACAGAGTAGACAGATGGAAAATGAAACACCTAGTTAATCACCGATTGGCTCAATCTAGCAGTTCATTAAACAATCATTCAATGAAACACAATCAGATAGTGAACAAAAATATCCAGGGGTGCCTCTAGCAGTTCTTAGACTGCAGTGTGCAAATTAACTGTCACGCATGATTTATACTCTGTGCAAATATCCTCATCCAGTGTTGTACTACACCCGGATAAAGAAGATATATAATCGTGACAAGTCGTCCAACATTCAGCCACTTCGCCGCTTTTGCAGTTTGTACACATTGCCGCACTTGTTCGTGTTCTACTCTGCCCTCAAAGCCTCTGCTAATTCAGCGCTGAGAATTCGCGTCATCCGGATGGCATAAAGTGAACGATCGCAGTTTTAATGGTTGCCCAATTTACCACTGCGTTTCCGCAAGCAACAACACCTAAGCCTGAATCAGATGCTTCGTTTTCGCCGCCCCGGTGGCTCAGCGGTTATGGTGCTCGGCTGCTGACCCAAAAGACGCGGGTTCGATCCCGGGCGCGGCGGCTAGAATTTCTTTGGAGGAGAAATTCTAGAGGCGCGTGTACTGTGCGATGTCAGTGCACGTTAAAGAACCCCAGGTGGTCGAAATTTCCGGAGCCCTCCACTACGGCGTCTCTCATAGCCTTAGTCGCTTTGGGACGTTAAACCCCATAAACCAAACCAAACCAGATGCTTCGTTTGTTTTTTTTTTCTTTTTTTGTCAAACTCTTCGGGAAAACTGAGAGGAAAATTCAGATGCTTTCAGCATTTAAAATAATAGTAGAAAAGCCATCCATGAATTAAAACAGTGCTCGAACATATGAAGTCGGAAAGCAAGGCCCGAATTAAGAATGCTGCTTGAGCAAAGCTGAAATTTGGACGAGCCGGTACGTATTAATATTGCCTCAACATCGCAACAGGGACGGGTCGAAACGGAAACAGCAAACAGCGGTTGTCTTTTGTTTCCTTTTCGTCATATCCGTGTTGCGCTGTGGAGGCAATATGAAGAATGCTCCGTTCACAACGTGTATACGCTCCATAATGACTTCGTGTAGGTTAATCACGTTCTAGTGCTTAACAATAAACAAAAGCACCCTTGAATGATTGCTAACTTTACTTCTTATACTGTTTTAATTTTACCTTTTTCTTATATTTAGCATAATTATTCAAAGACCAGTTTACTCAGCCCCTGGATTGGTGCTGGGCTTCTGTGGGATTAAATCGCCGAAAAATGGGCCTTCCACTTCAACCTGATACAAGCTAAAAGCGCCTTACTCATGGCTATCTTTGGCCAATTTCTCTGGTGCGATTGAAATCAAATCATCATCATCATCACTTTTCTCCAGGTGAGGCAGAAAACTAGCCGGTGCGGTGACGGTAACCTCAAGTCAGAGTAAGAACACCTTTTACGTTAACGGTAGCGTTACCAATGGACCCGCGTCCTGAAACTGACATTAGAAGGCATACCTTCTCGCGTAATGTCTCGTACCTCTCCCAGCTTAAACAAAGCGTCCACACAATTCCTGCATGCACGCACAGCTCAGAAACGCACTACAAGACGGGCGCGAATAAAAAATGGCTGCGCGCGGTGCCGGGATACGTCCACGTGAAAGTTACAAGATGACATGACTGCTCTCTCACACGCACGAGGTGGCAGAAAAACGTTCCTCTCGTCTTTCCTGCGAAGACGCAGGCGGCCACGAGTCATTCTCTTCCCACTACAGCTGCTTGCGGCGCCTCGAGTACCGGCTCGAGGGAAAACGAGGGGACCAACATCCGCTGGCTGCATGTCTCGGCGACGAGGGGTGTGCCCAGCAGTGACAAAGTCGCACTCCCACGCAAGCGAAATCGATCGAGCAAAGGGTGACACAGAGTACGAATTCTTAATTGTTCCCATCTGCTGCGCATTTGTAAGGGCGTGCTCCAAGGCGTACGATGTGCGCGTCTTGCTGCGCGAAGGGGAAAATGTTCTGATATCGATCGACAATCCGAACGTGGTGCGGAAGCGCGTCGGCTCACTTCGACAGCTATAGGCCTATACGCAGTCACGCAAGCCTAGCCTGCGGCAGTTTCGACTGCCGCAGTATTTGCGTGGTGTTTTAATCGTGGTCACGCCGAATCGGACCCGCCACACGCCAAGACCGATGACGTGTGAATTTTCGAGAACTCTAGATCGACTGACACAAGGCTTTTCTCCTTTGTGCAACGTCGGGGGAAACCACCCGTGCGGACTCGGTGCGCGTATGTGTGACCTCGTTCCGAGCTTGCATTTCTCTGTCAAGGACGCCGTGCTTTCTTTCCCTTTTCGCTGCTGCTGTTGTTTTTTTGTCTCCCGCTGTTTCCCATTGTCCGGTAACGTTCTCGCCCACACTATGCCGCGGTTTCTCACTACCCGAAACGCCTTGCGAGCCGGCGAAAAAAGAACAAGGGTCAAATCCTTTCCGGCCGCGCATGAAACACTTCTCTCGAAGCCGCCCCGCATAGTTTAAGCCGAACTTCAGCCAAGAGGGTATTGCGCCGTAAGGAGACGCCGTATAGTGCCCCGCATATGCATCGGACATTCGTCCTTATTGTGTTGCATCCCGGTTCCCTCGCGACAAATAACAAAAGAAGCCGGAACTGATCAATGCCGGTAGTCCCCGCGTGCCTACTCGCGTCTCGCTGGCTGCCCGAGTTCTACGTGACCTGTGTACTCAAACGCCGTGATGAAGCTGCTGTTTATTCTCGTGCTGGCTTCCCGGGCGATTAAAATGGAGCTCAAATTTGATCTCGAGACCCTACTTGTATCGTTTGTATCGTTTCGGCGTTTCTAAGAATGTTACTCGTGTTCGGACAATCGCGGCGGAAGAGTACTGGCAAGCTGTTGTTCCGAACCTCGTAGTTTTGTGCAACGCCTGTCTTGGCGCTACTGTGTTTCTTCTCTATAGAGAGAAGCTGCTGAACTTATTCCCAGAAAATTGGACACGTGTCACTGATTCGCACCCTTTCCATGCTCATGACAAAGCAGTCACCGGAAATTCCGGCATCATAAATAAAATAATTTTCCTCATCGCAACCACGTAGTCTTTCCAAAGCGAAATAAATAACTGTCGAGTACTGCCTAAGCGCGTTCGTTGCGGCAATCCCCCTAATAGAACTATGAGCAAAACACAGATTTTTATCTTATTAAGTCAACGTCCTCTTAACCTTTCCCAGGCCTCGTAACACCTGCCTTTCGCTTCTAAACTTAGCTGCCGCCTGCATGTAGAAAAGAGTAGTTATAGTCTCGGTAAAAGAAGTGGACATGTGTTAATAGCATACGTTGTGCTTCCTGTTATGAACATATTGACAGTAATGATGACAATAGTGCATACTCAATAGTGCATCAATAACGCGTGTAAGGAATCTCGTAACGTAGGAACTATATTTACATGAGACGTCTATGCGCGGTCGAACGTACAGTTTAGTCCTAGTCCCTGCTGTTGAAAGATATGTCTTTAAAAAAAGCGGGCTACATCAACGAGGGCACGAAGTTCGATCACTTTTGCTCCATGTCATGAGGCGAGGCACACTGGTGGCTGCATTGCGGCGTGCTGAGACTCACCTTATGGGATGCGGGAGAGTACACGATGCCTCCCAACGCGGATGCCTGGCTATGTGGACGCCTGCGTCATTCCTCCAGGTTTAGGAAGGGCCGCCGAATGAGGCTTCCCAGGTTGGCGATGCCGGTGGCGATGACAGGCCGCAGGTTGAGAGCGGGTCGGATCATGTTCTGGATGGCAGGCCGCTGGAGCATGGGGCGCAGCACCTGCGCGATACATTCCCAATGCGGGTCAACGCGGCACGAGCTCTGGACAAGACCGCGGTAAAAGTACAGCTGCTTAGCATGGCAACAAGCTATAGCTGACGCTTTCGGCGTTCACGAAGCAAACAGGACAAGGATTTTTAATGCTAACCCTGAGCTTATAGCAGAAATACGTCTTCATTTATCAATTAGCCACTGCATCAGACTTGGTTTGCTAACTGGCCAGAACAGTTTTTTTTTTTCGATCATCTAGAGCTGCACATATACGCTAAAGAGGAAACTGACAATTTGTTATTGGTGTCTTGTCGAGGTGACTGGAGCTGTAACGAATGCCGGCTCCGTGGTGGGGCTAACGGCACTTCGTGCTGTAAGTGAGTGCTACAGCAAACTCCCGTAATTCGTGTCAGAGAACAGTTAACCGCCGGAATTCTTCGTGTCCGCAACTACTTTTCAGCCTCATGTTTGTGGCACTATCATCGGGTACCCAGCGTACAGCGTGCAACTCAAATGCAAAGTGATTCCTTTTAGGATTAAGTAACGGCTTATTACAGACCATGACATGTAATTATTGACAGGGTAAGAATAGTGATACTCGAATTGTGGGCGACACGCCGCGGTGGCTCAGGGGTTAGGGCGCTTGGCTACTTAGCCGGAGGAGCTGGGATCAATCCCAGCCGCGGCGGCCACGTTTCGAAGCAGGCGAAACGCGAAAGGCGCCCGTGTGTTGTGAGAAGTCAGCGAACAGTAAAGAACCCGAAGCGGTCTGGATTAATTCGGAGCCCTTCACTACGGCGCCCCTTATTGATCATTCTCGCTTCGGGAGGTAAAAACCTCACAATTTACAATTCACAAATTCTGGGCAGAAGCAAGTATACCACTAAGTATGTCCGATAACTCGTGACCTACGTTGTGAGTCCCGTAAGAAATGAAGGCTGTTGCATATAAGGGGCTGTTAAATTTCCTCCTCGCCAAAACGGACTAACACCAGGCAAATATTTCTTGGTCAAATGTTTAGGGGAATCCCCCAAGATGGAGTATAATTGTAATAAGGGAGCTATTACTCATTTGCATCCACCAAAGCGCAGCCATACGGCTACTAAGGAAAGCTATACAGCGTTCTTAGAAACTTTATAGTTAAAGAAAAATTCGTCCTGGTGCGTGGTTCGAACCCGGAACCATCGCTTTCTTCCTTGCTTTCTTCGAACAGCCCGCGCCAAGGTTACCGCAACCACCGCTTTACGGAACGACTTCAGACGCAGGTGAATGTGCGTAGCGAAAGTGTCGGCGTCAAATGGCTACGTAGCTTCCGCTTTCCCGTATGGAGCGCTCTGTGCGCACTGCAGAGGGAAGGGAAGGCCTAGCTGTCAATTTGTGTGCACTGGAAGCGGGCGAGCACCCCTGCTGGGCCGACTAATTCGGTGAAATCGGCCACTTTAAGCCTTGCATACGCGTGCAGTTTTCCCACAAAATCGTTTGATCTCAGAGCTCGAGGCCTTACATTTTTTTCCATCGCAGTTTTACGTCCGGTGCCCCGCTGACTGATAGCGCACTATCTTTTAGTCTCGAATTGACTTGAAAGGACGCAATAACGTCTATATAATGTAGGCTTTTTTCGGCCCCGAAATGACGCCTTGTTGCGAATCATTCTACCCTCAAAGCTGAATGTTTCGACATTCTGGTAACTGTGCTGTGCAGTTGGAGCCACATATCCGAATGCGTCTTAAGCTCATGGCTGCTACAAAAAAAAAATGGCTGTGGCTCAACTTGGTTAAGCCGGGAAATCGCGAAAGCAATACCCATGGCTACGCCCTCGCTCACATGATAGTCGTGCTCTTGTGGTGCTTGTGTGAAACTTGTTGTATACCTTGGTGCTGCTGTGGTGATCACTTGGCTGTTCTATGTACAACTAGTAGTGAAACTATAATCGCTGCGCTGTGAGGATATACTTGGTTGCTGGTGATGTTAATGCAGACTGTATAACTGCTGTTCCTGCACTGGCTACAACGGCATGCTTGGCAAGAGGGACCGTAATGAACAGAATGAAAATTGTATTTGAGGAAAGGAAATTACTCATTAACTGTCTCACATATCTCAGTAGACACTAGTCGAAAATTGCATTTGAGGAAAGGAAGTTGCGCAGTAACTATCTCACATATTTCGGTGAACACCCGTCAAATTTCGCGCGCGGTGACGTCACGACAACTTGGGTCAATCTGAAACGCGGACAAATACGCCTTGCTCGTCGGTGAATTGTTTTTTGAGGAAAGGAAATGTATCTGTCTCTCATATCTCGGTGGACAGCTAAACCTCGCCGTAACGGGAAGGGAGGAAGATGGGAGTGAACGAAGACACCGTATTCACTATACGCACCTTTGTTCATTCCAAACCATCGAGCTGGCATGGCGGAGTGGTAGCGTGCTCGACTCGCACTCCGGAGACCGGGGTTCGATTCCCAAGCTCGGCAAATTTCTTACTGTGTTTTATTTATTTATCTGGCCTGACTAGAAAGGTTTGACTAATTGGTTAAGTAGGGAATTAATTAAACTCAGTCAAACTTACTTGGAGCATCACTAAACGATCCCTTTAATTGGTTGCATGGTTAGTAGGCAAAGTACAATTGGCCCCGTTTGAAATTCGCGCACTGTGACGTCACGACCGTTTCGACCAAATGAAAAGCGTGACATTTCTGTCGACAGCTCCTGCTTACAACGATGAGGCATTAAAGGCTTCCGCCTTAAAAGCGCGCTTCGATCGCGGAGGCGCGTCACGCCGTGGTGGCACCGCCGCGGCTTGCGACGGCTCGAGTCGGTCGCCCTTCTCTTCGGCCTAACGTCACAAAGCACCTGTTGCGCTCCTAGCGGAGAGCGCAGGCGTTAGGCGCCGGTGGTGGTGGCACCGCCGCACCACGCCAAAGGCTGAAAGTGCAAGTAGTAAAGCTTTCGCTTTAAAAATGGGAACACTTAGGTTCCGCCCTTGTAGGGTATTACGCGATAGCGTTAGAGGCTCATCTTGCCCACGCAGACACGGATGTAGAGTCCATATTATGTGGAAGACACGACATTCATACACAAAGGCCCGCTTTAACCAAGTCACACGAACGTGCCGGCCTGGCCTAGCAGTGGCGTGTCTCACATGCAATTCCAGGTGCAGGGGTTCGACTCCCGACTAATGACCCGAGCTTTCTTTCCAGCAGAGTTAATTAACTTCATATTCTTACATATCTAATTACGTTTCTGTCTTGTTCCGATCTTATAATCATCAGTTTTGTAATGTTTCATTCACATCATGGCCCTCTTGACCAATCCGGAGTTTCCGCACTCACCGGCGATTGCGTAAGCCGGGTTCCCCGCATTAAAATACACATGGCGGCGAACTAAAAGCGAAAGTACTGCATTTTGGTTACAGCGGCGTGTAAGCTATGTTGGAGTTTTTTTTCTCTCTCTTCGCTTTCTTTTCGTCAGCTTGACTCGGACGCGAGGCAAATTCTATGGCGCCAAGCTTTCGTTGCCGGTGGACAGCTTCCAGCGTACCTGCTGCAGGCCCGGTCGCAGCCTGATGGCGTTAGCGCTGAGTGCCGGCAGGAAGTTTGGGCGGGTGAAGGTGAACGTGGGCCGCCGGATCCAGCCCCGCAGCGCCTCCAGCAGAGGCGAGGTCCGGTACTGGTCCCAGGGCATGAGCAGCTGCTCTTCCTGGCCCATGACGCCGCTCTGGGCCGCCGCCAGAAGGGCCACGAAGGCCAGTGCGAGGTAGAAGAACTGCGAGCGGAAAAAAAAATGGCAGTGGTCAAGACAAGGCCTAAGCTTCTTTTTTTTATTTTTTTTTTTTGCAAATGCAGTTCAACTCGGGGGCGGATTTGTAGGGGATTTGGGAAAGGGGCGGGGGACTCAAGAGAGAAATGTTGCACAAGAAAACCATGTTGAACCCAATTTTTTTTCACCAAAAAATCTCCAAGAATTACAGTGCAGTGCAGTGCAGTTGTAAGTCCTGGTACTGAAGATTACTGGTCAACATTTCGTATTTTCCCGCCTTTGATGACGTCACACCGTTTCGAAGAAGAGCGAGTTTCGCCACTTTTTGGGCGACCCCTGGTATTCGTGTTGATGAACCATCTAATGCATTCGCATTAAAATGTTAATGCCTTCTGTAGTTCACTAAGAGTACTGGATAGTGATTGAACAGTGGCAAATGCCGCAAGTGCCTACGGGTGCTAAATGCGGTCATTTTCAACACAGATAGCAATTCCATAAGTTGCGATCGCAACCAGTCCTAGCCGGCTGCCTGTTATGTCATTTTATGCGCCTTCTTTTCCCCATTATTTCCAATGAGCCACGCTTTATTACATAACGATAAGCGCACGAATGCCTGCTGTTTCCGTCATTCACTTTGGCGGACAAGTTTGACAAATTAAGGTGGGTGGATTAGCGTATTTATGGTTGGAGCACGTTTGCTCGCCACTTAAACAGTTGGCATGTGCCAAGATTGAGATAAATGCTGTAAGGACCCTCTCGTCCGCAGTCTCACGAAGTTGTTCATTTTGAGCGGCCTTGTTTACTTCGATGCTGTGTATCGTGTTCAGTGAAGAGGACTGGGCCGTATGTTATATTAACTAGGATTACATTTGTTCGCGACTTGCACGAATTACAGGCGCTGTTTTGTCGATAGATTCGGCCTCCTGTGAGCCGAGCAGTTTTTTTTTTTAAGCTGTCGGCGAAAATGAAGCGGGTGCAACGAATAAAACATTCGGTTCAAATTGCGAAAAGCCGCCGGAAAAGTAAATCATAGAAGGATCCGCGTGCGTTCCGTAGGGAATCTCAAATGAAAAATAAAACATTTGATAAACTATAAAAGTAAAACTAATAGCCTTGGTATATTATTTCATTTTAGCGAATACTTTGGTTGCATTATTGATAACTTTCTACGATAGAAAATGCATAAGTATGGAGTCGGAGTTGCAGCTTATGACTTCATCCTTAATAAATGCCAACAATGTGTCAGTGTTAACAACTTGTGTTAGTTCTTTGATTATGTTAAGTGTACTGCTCCTCAAAGAAGAACAATAGGCACTTTTTATTTCATATAATAATGACCTTGCGAATATTACAGATATGGCAAAATTTATAATGTATGTCAATGACACGAGTGTGTTCTTTAACAGAAAATCTGCAAGTTAATTACTTGCCAAACAAAATGCCATTCTCGAAAAGCTGCTACACTGGGCTAATATGAACTCCTTAAAAGTGAAGGCTGCAAAACCCAAAGCAATGATTTCCCGCTCAGTAAGCCACACATTATCCACTCCTTGGGCGCTAACCCTTGGAACCGATAGTAATTGAGGTTCTCATCAAGCACAGATGTCTAGGCGTCACCTTTGCAGAACATCTTAAGTGGTCTGACCGTAAACAATATCTGACTAAAACTGATCTTGTACTGTAGGTGTCATGTGTCGATGAGCGATATATTGCTTGTAGAAACTAAGAAAACGATATGCCATGCATTCTTTCACTCTCAGATCAACAACTGCACTTTTTCTCTGGGACCATAGCCATTACGCATGTACACCAGATTCTTGTCATGCAAAAATAGGCCATCTGTAATTCCGTATTATTTTTGCGCATTGCCTCGCGCAACACCACTGTTATTTCTCTCACACAATATTCCACCGGTAAACAACTGTTACACCATCACATCCTATTTCTTATGAAATCTATGGCCTCCGCCGCAGTAAATTCCTCCTCAAACCTATATTCTTAAAACAGGATCCACCAAGGTTTACAGCTCAAACAAAACAAAAAGGACAGTTCGTCAGGTTCGGGAGGCGATTGATGAAATTTTTAACTCCTACCACACTAAATTCAAATAAATAGTGATGTGAAAATACCGGTATTAAGAAAAATGCCTTCTTTCAGAATTTTCTGAGACACTTGATGGATGACGACCGTTGTTTCTCTTGAATATCCTGCTCCGTATACTTTCCTTCATCATGAATGTACCACAGTCCTGAGCAGCAAATTCCGCATTACTATCTCTGTCAGCTCATCGATAACGTTTAATTTATTTGCTAACCTATTTTTATTTAGGTTTTCATTAATTTGCGAATGCTCAGTCGCATTGTCTTCTTGACTGAAAATAAACTTATGCCCTCTGATGTCATTCTTTTTTTGTCACATTGTTTCATTTCAATTTGACTTCATTGGTAAAGAAGCTATCCATGTATGTACATATCACGCAGTGAAGTTACGTCACTTGAGCATTTTCAGCCTTTGTTCTATTATTTCTGATATTTGTATGCTGTGTATTTCAACGTGAGGGGCTCCGGGCCGAGTCAAGCTACTTTGTAATTAGCTTTTTGCCAAGGGTCCTTTTTGGCTCTTACAAAAGTAAACAACGTTTTTGGATTTGAATTCTAAACCAGCACCGTAAGACTCCTGTACATTTTGGAAACGAGAAGAGTGCTGCAATGTTGTGGGCAAGCATACCTTACGACTGTCATTCTTCTTAAATTGAAATGGGAAAGGATAGCACTCAGAGCAGCTCAATTCCAGCTTCCAAAAACTCCGTTCTTTTAAGTTAAGCCGCGCCATTAGATGTTGGCAACAAAGCGTTCCTTGAAAAGTTATGCAGACATGAAAAAGCGTGCACAGCCGGATACCGCTAAAAGCCCTTGAACCACCTTTCTACTCACTGTTTTCTCAGAGTAGTTTTCTTGTGCGTCCGAAATTTCTTGCTTTAATCGCGTATTTTGAATTTTGTTTTCTTCTTTTCTGTGAGCCAAGACGAAGGGAGGTAATGCAAACCAGGGTCGGGATAGTATAGGCAATTCTGTTTTAATTGCATTGTATTTCCTTCTCATTTTCTCCCGCCATAAGTTGCTGATTGCGGCAATACCGGGGCCGTGAGTGGCTTTGCCGGCATAAGGCTATGGTGAGGGGAAAAAGATGTTGAATGATCTCTTTCAATTGACCCTCAGTCAGGCTAACAATCCGCCACCTTGCTGCAGATGCAGGTGCAGTGATAAAGGCGCTTATTAGTGGTGTGAACAGATGCGAAAATTTTCTTGTTGGTATTTGTGCCTCAAAGACAAAACTCCTAGTCGTTATTGGTGAGCTTGTTATTCAAGGCAGCTTCTTGTTTGCTTAAGCATTTCTAAGTCTATGCAAAGTTTACTTGAATAGAGAGGCCTGTTGTCTTACCAGAACTACGAGGTGATGTTGCTGACCGTCCGTTGCACTTCCTTATGTTAGCCAGCAGGGGCTGGGTTACTCATTAGTTGGGAGGCAAGGCAATCATCTACAGAAGCTGCCAAGCACGGCCATAATTTTTGATGCGCCTCGTGTGTTACTAAGAATGTTAACTTCTTTTTCTTTCTTCGCCATGTTAAACTAGATATCCGTGTTTGCCTCTGTCGCCGGCCCACGCTGACGCCGTAGGTAAAAGTGGCAAAAACGCACAGTGCGATATCGATCCTGAAGCTGATTCTCAGCAGGGACAAGTCTTCGGGCAACAACGCAATCTGTGTTATCGCAACTGATAGCGTGTTTTTTCGCCTCGTCTCAATTAAAATCTTGAAATCTTGGTATCCGCCGTGGTACCACTAACGCCCCAAATTTCATTTCACAGTTCTCTCTTATCTTCCCCTTCCAAATAGCGTTTCTAAGGTTTAGTTTTGCCACTAAACTCCAACGACGACTTTCTATTCTGCTTGCTGTCGTTTGCGCATACGCAACAATGGCGCAGTGTGGCACATGTTCGGAGAAAATCACAATTTAGCAGCTGCAGACTCGCTCTTATAAACTACTTCCCGCCCTTCATTGGCGTCCCTAATCCTAACTGTTATGAGAGTTAAGAAAATCAGTTTCAAGCATTAAGACAGTACACCAGCTTCCACGGATGGTAACTTCATTCCACAGAAAAGAAGGTAGTCTTTTAGCGAGCATTTGTGCAAGGAAGCACACAACCTTTTCCTAATCGAACTCGGCAAGAGGTTTCTTTCATGTATACCAGCATACCCCAGCCACGCTATCTTCAATTTGCTAATCAGCAGGCGAGTCCTCACTTCCCTCTTCACTGCATGCTCTTTGCGAGCACAAGCTCCGGAACACTGTGTTTTCTTAGTGTAAGGTTTTATTGTTCCTGTGCATCCGGCAAAATGTTATTGATTAGCTCCTGGCCAGTGAATGCCTTCCTCGGCGACAACCCGTAATTATTGCCGTAGAAGAAAAGGTTTCTTTCTCCGGGCTGAAGTAGAATCATATACCATGCTACTACCGCATGCGGGACTCAGGGAACTTTTTTCGCTGATAAAGAAAATGATACATCTTTTGATGCCTCACACGCTTTGCGACGCTCTGGCCCACATGCACGAGGCCCGTTTCCACTCTTGCTTGTCTAACATGCAAGTACAGGGTTGCAAGTTCCGACAAATGCAAATCGGCCCCGCCGCGGTGGCGCAGTGGTTACGGCGCTCGGCTGCTGGCCCGAAAGACGCGGGTTCGATCCCGGCCGCGGTGGCCGAATTTCGATGAAGGCGAAATTCTAGAGGCCCGTGTGCTATGCGATGTCAGTGCACGTTAAAGAACCCCAGGTGGTCGAAATTTCCGGAGCCCTTCACTGCGGCGTCCCTCATAGCCTGAGTTGCTTTGAGACGTTAAACCCCAATAAACAAATGCAAATCGAATGGTTCTCAGGTTATATTGGTCTGACGTGCGATTTCCTGAAATATAGAGCGCTGCGTGTGTTTCTGTTCCGCATTTGTCAGTTAACATACCACGCCTCCGTATCTCGACTGTGGCAGGTCAGCGTGGTTAGGTCGTATCACTGTCTTCTGTTTATCTATAAATATTGCGCTCCAGCGTGATGGTTCTACAAAAAAAAATAACTGTTCTTCACGTAGACAGATAACCCAGAGGGTCATATGGGACATCTTGCAGCATGCCGTGGTTGCAGCAGTAAAACTGAACAAAAAAACAGAAACGGTTAACCCTTTTAACGAGGATAAGGACACAATTCGTCATTTCTATCGCATGCAGACATCAAAACGACGAGCAAAGAAGTTTTTTTATATTTTTCAATATTTCAAGTTAAATGGTCGTCTGGATTGTGGCTGCATATTTAGAAGTTTTTCGTCAATCCTTTTGTTCTTTCTTCGCCCCTGCTCACCCGACTAGCGTGGAACAAACCACTAGAAGACCGCATCTGACCGATCTCCGAGTAAACGGACCAAGGAAGCTCCCAAGACGGCCCTTCCCTTACACAGGCAGGCTCCTTCATCTGCTGTCTCCGAAGTACGAGAGCACTCGACGGGTAGATTAAACATCGCGGACGATTGATATACCTGCCAACGGGCTGCTCACGCGCTGCGACAATCTCGCAATGACAACTCCTCGTTGAAACTTGGCACTTGAGAGGGGGTGCTTGACGGGCGAGTTGTGCAAGTGGTATATACGCCCGTGTATTCAGCCAACGTGGACTCGGAGAGGCCTGCGTTACGGGGAGCTGCGCGCCGCACAGGCGCTCCCTTCGCGACTTCCACCGCGCGCCATACCCCGCTGTAGAATGAAGCGGGCCAGCCGTCGCTTCATAATGCGCGTACTGGCAAACAGAGCAGGAGGCTGTCATATGCTATCTCCCGGTGAATCTGCAGCGCTGTCGTTTAAAACGAGTCCCTCGAGTAGTCGCACGCTCTAGAGCAATGAGAGCAATATGCTGTAGATTTAAAAGAACACACTAGAGCAGGAACGTGGGAAAGTGTGATATTCAGGACGTTATGGCTGTCACATCGCTAAGTGCGGAGCTTGGATAAGCCTTCGTTTGTCCCCACATGCGCATCATTACCAACGGTTTATGTAACTTGCACCAACGTTAAGAGAGGACGGGTGTATTTCGCAAGAACGATATAAAATAAATACTGCTGGCAGTCACCCCGCTGCATTTTCTTTATTTTTCCATCAGCTACTAAGTTGGTTCGCATTAATTAAATTGGAACCACTACAGAAGAGAGGTGCGTCAAGTTTCGATCGAAAGCTGCGATGCCAAAACAAACCCCCAGTGTCTTATTTTCGCAATGGCGCTTTTATGAAACACCCGAAAAACGCGTCCAGAGCAATACGTGAGAACATTAATCTGCCCACGGCAAGTGCGCCTCTTTTTTGAATTTCTCGCGCCTGACGGCGTGTCTGTCCCAGCCGTTGTTGAGGCGTCGAAGGTGGTGCAATCGCAATCACTATCATCACGCTACCGCGGCGGTAGTTTCGAAATTCTCCAGAATTTCGCGCTTGGCTATTGGGTCTCTAAAAGGAAACGCACGATTTTGCGAATGAATGTTTCTCTTAACCTTCTAAAAGTTTCTGGCTATCAGTCTTCATGTACCCTCCGTGGTTCCAAAGGTAATGATGCTACGTACATCGAGCAAATAGTTGATTAATTGGAAGTAAAACGTAATCCTGAGTGTGGTATATTTGAGCGCCGAGAATTCTAGCTCACTTTAAAAAGCGCGAAATGAATCAGGGTTCGTATATTTTGTTAGTAATTCATTTCCTGTTTAGTTATTTTCCCTCTTGATTGTTGGCAGCTGACTAATTTGGCATGATGTCTTAAAGATAACAAGAAAGGTCTTTCGGTGGCTCTGTATCAATGGCGAGGCTAACCAGTGACAAAAAAAAAAGAATAGGACAAGAAAAGAACGTCTCCAAACTGCGGTCCTAGAATATATTCTGAACCTTCGTACCCCTTTTACGCGAAAATCGGGAGGTTGACAAAAATCGGTAGGCTGACATTCTGCAGAGGAATTTGAGAACTGTCCCACTAATATCCCACTAGAAAGTGTGCCACTAATAAATGAATGCAAGCTAAACACAAACACACCTCGCAGCATTTGCACAGAGCTGAAAAGGGAAAAGTGTGGCAGACTCGCTTCCGAGTGCAGCGTTCCTGAAATGTCGGGGCTGCTTTGAGCTTTTGACATAAGTGGCTATAGAAGCTGTGCTATCGGTCCAAAACGGTTCTAGCAATGCGAAGAGGGGGTCATTTCGCCATTAAAAGGAATCTTATGCGAGCGAATACTAGCCTGTCTACGACGGAGCGATAGATGTCGAGCTCGCTAATTTAACGCCCGAGTCCTAGCGATGAGAAGGTTTCTCAGATAAAGACAATATGAAACTGACCGCCAAAGTGGACTTGCGTAAACTCGATGAAAGGCGCCTTATATACGTTCAACCAGCACAAGAGTAGCTCGGTATATCTTCATAAGAAATCTAAAACCATGACATCAGCTATACTATGCGCGTACCTCAGTCTGATAAATACGCCTTTCAGGTCGGAATGTGCGTACCAGAGACAACTGCCTGGCGCTCATCAGCATGGCGGCAAAGGTCGTCCTGCCGCAATTAAGAAAGCTTGATGCCGTTTTAAGTTTATCATGCGGCTTTGCAGGAGTCGAAATCGCTGCAATTGTTCGTCCAAGAATCGATCGCAGGTTGATCCTTGTGTGCGGCATCGGTTTCCCAGTAATGTAGTCAAAATGTCGACAAAGAATGTTCCGGGATAGAACACAGACCACAAATTCGCCGTACAGAAGAAGAAAAAATGTAGCTGTAAGTCGTAGATGAACTTCCATACCGGATCGCAACGTACAGCCTTTGCCAAAAGTTTAGAGCCCAGGGGGTTTGCTTCTAGCACTATTGTGGCACTCCTGTAGCACTAAGGGAAGTCCTGCGCATCGGAGGGAGCAGGACCAAAAATCTTCTTACCTTCAGGAAATTTGGGACGCTGAGGATGCATTACGAGCAAAGCAATGTGGCCCAGAAGCAAATCCCCTGAGCTCTAAACTTATGACGAAGGCTGTACATCTCTGCCGTATTCGTCGTGCGGCCTTCGAAGCTTTCGTCGGATATCTGAGTGTAACGCACGCGTTGGCATTTCAAAGTGGTTATCTACGGTGCCAACTTTATGGCGTTTCCGCATAGCTGAGCTCAAATTGCATTGGGATTGGGTACAGTGTTCCTATGGAACTTCTAATTGGGGTAATTAAATAATTTGCTATAGGTTACAAACCACGAAGAGAAGCAGTAGCCCAATCAACGATATTTCTTTCATAACAAAAGGCCAGGATTTCAGCCTGCCAGCACTTCCTGATTTCCCGGCAATGAATTATGACCAGAAGCGGAGCACAATGGCGTGTTCGTTGGAATAATTCTCATCTGATTTAATGTTGTACGGCAAGAGCTGCCGACAGTACAGTTCACTTTTGGCGCTTTTGGCTGGACAAAGAAGTCATAGCCCAGCTTCAGTTTCGGAATCAGAACGCAACCAATTTCACAAGACGGAGCCGCCACACGTGATATCGAAAGGTCACTCTCACCGGGCCACTTCACCATATACCCCGCTTCTTATCCCGAATGCCACAAGTTAGTTTTATTTATTCATTTTTTTTTTGTTATCTCCCCACACCCTCTTCAGCGAAGGGCAGTTCTCACACACACAGTGCAGCGGTCGCCGCTCCAAATGACACGTTTCTCGTACTCCCTGCTCTCTCTCAGAAAGGCCCAAGATGTCTGGGACGATACCCAAATCCTTCGCCCAGCTGCGCACGTGCACATGGCACCGATGGCGTGCGTGGCACCCATAATTCGAGCCCTTTGAGCCCCTGGGTAACCTAACCTGCTCGCAAAACTGCTCCGAAATAGAATAGGGGAACGAATGAAAGGATGGGCGCTTGGCAAAGTAAAGAGCGAGACAGGGAGAGACAGAAAACCCCGAGAAACAAGAAAGGAAGAAAAAAAACCTGCTTCGCGAAAGAACCGCTACAGATAAGTCTATGTAGTCCGGCTTTATCTTCAGTCGTCGTTCTTAAATTTCCAGCGCGCGTCGCGGCCATTTTCTTTTCCTCCTTTATATCCATCCCCCCCCCCCCCTCTCTCACTCACACACACACAAGACCGAGGAAATCGCAGCACGAAGGCAGGTCGGACGGCCCGCAATGCCACCGCGCGCGAGGATCAACGAACGAGGGAATAGACGACGCGCGCCACGGTTTCCCGTCTCGAGCGCTACTGCGCTACTGTTTGGCGCGTCGGAGCAGCAGCACTATGCTCGATACGTGTGCCCCCTGCCAGGCCATTCGACACGGGCGTCGATCGTTCGGGTGATCCGTACCTCTTTCTCTGCTCGCCCGCAGGGGTGTCCCTGCGCCTTCTGTCCTGACCTCCCGTTGGAGCCGCTCCCCCCTCCCGCACGCTCGCTATCGTTCGCAGTGCACGCGCCGACGCACAGCGCGCCTCTCCACGTGAGTGGAATGCGGTCACGGGTGGCCCGCGCACGCGTCCCGTTCGCCTGCTTTCCTTTTATACTTTCCGCATTGTTGCGCATAACGGTCCGCAAAATTGCGTAATTGCTGCACTGTCGCCGCACCGGCGCAGCACTTATCGCGGCGCCGCGTAATCGTTCGGAGGAGCGTTGGCATGTGCGAGTCCAGTGCAAATATTACGAGTGGAGACGGCTGCAGCGTAAGGCTTAAATAAAAATGTCAAAACGTGACACGAGAAAGCAGGGAGCCGAATTGGAATAACGGCTGTTTTAGCGTCAGTAATCTGCGCATCCACTGCGGTTGATTACGTGGATGTTGAGTGGGCCTCGACGTGAAGGCGCTACTGCTTTCCAGCATTGTTTTGTACACGCGCAAGTCCAGCTCTCTTGGTCATCACTTTTAATTATAAGGCAACTGCTGAACGTTGTAAGATACCTTAATGAAGATACTGATGGGAAGGGTCTAGCCTTCCGATGCGTAGCAAAATCTTGGTTTTATAGTTGGTCTCGCGCTCAAGATAGACAACGTGATCATGATCGACAACGTCAAGATAGACAACGTGATCACTGCGCCAAGCTGTAGTTCTCACAGGGTGCGATGGCGCGTGATTCGGGGATTCTACATCAGCGAGAAGCCAGTTGATTCGTCGAGTGCAGCGATAGCCCCACGGGAAAAGAAGATAAGGAAAATTCGTCAGCGTCACTGACTACCTTGTCGAGAAAAAAAAAACAGAGAACAGAGGAAATGTCGCCACTCGCTCGCCGATCCAATAATACTTGATTCTATTTCGGAGATGCTGCTGTGGAAAGTGTTCAAAATCGCCGCAAACAGTGCACTTAAAGTCATATAAGGACACCTAGAGTCCCGCTCGTCTAAGTCATGCGATCGTACTTCTTTGGGGACGTGCGCAACCACGGAAATGAACTCAGTTCCTCAGCATAGTTAAGACTACAGCGGACAAGACAAGAAAAAGACGCAAACACAGGCGCTATTTCCCGAGAACCACCCTATAATAAAGTGGCTCTTAAATGCGCCAGAAAACCAGGCTCGAATTCTTCAGGCTGTTAGCACTTTAGGACGTTTCTTGATCAATCTACACTTTTGCTATACTACGCCTGGCGCAGACAACTCGCCATCTGTAGCTACGTGCCAGAAGTTTCGCTAACTATGTCCCTGAGTCTCTGGCAATGAGTTTGAGCTTTCACTTGAGTGGCATAAAGTTCTCTAACAGATGTGATCGATGAGGTCAACAACCATGTCGAAGCGTCTGGGCTGTTAATACAAAGCTTTGTCGCTATAGCACTTGCCTGCAAGCTATAACTCACTGCGCTCATGCGCTCTCGGCAGGAAAAATAAACGGCTTTAAATTTGTATGCCTTAGTCGCTTTGGGACGTTAAACCCCACAAACCAAACCAAACCAAATTTGTATTGTTAGACAGCCATAGGGAGGGTGTGCACGTTTATCTCGATTCCCCTTGCCAACCCCCTCCTCCGCCCAAGTTCCGGAGCCCAGTGCAGATTAAGCCCGCGTGTGTCAGTTTCGCTTTCCGGAACTTTGGTCGAACGAGGCCTTCGGTGGCACAGCTACGACGTCGACGCCTCAGCTGCCTTGAATCGCTGCTCCAGTCGGACAAAAATGAACCTGTCCACTAATCCTATGATGGCGCTGTTTCGCTTTTCGGCGGTGCCACTGCTTCAAAGCTACATCGAAGGCGAACACAAAGTTATCAGACTTCAGAAAGCGCAATCACCGATCTCTTGCGGATTTCTGAAACGTAAGCACTTGGAGATGTTTGCGGTTTTCAAGAGCCACCGCGGTCGCGGTTTTTTTCGCTAAGAGCAGAAGAAGATAATGTCATGGTCAGAAAAGAGAGCAACGCTTCGGGTCCTTCCTGCGTCACCGCCTAAATATGCTCCCTATGCTCAAGCGACAGAATAAGAGCACACTGCCTTGCGCTACGCTCAACGAACGTCTCAGCAAGTAATCTCCGCGGCGAACTTATACAAGCAGACATTTGTTCTATAATTGGAAAACGAGCGGGTAATGAATTCATGCATGGCATTGTGCTCAGGCGTGGTGCGCACGATAAATGGGCCTTCCCTCCCCGGGCGGCAGCCATTGTATGCTGTTCCATGTGAGCGAACTGCGCACCGGCCATGCGTTAATATTGGCCTGGAACGGGTGCTTGCTCAACTGCGTCTGCAAGGCACTCGGTTGAGAACGAGCGCATCCCGAAGATCCAGCAGTTCACGGTCCGCTGCCAACGCCTAACGGTTGGTCTCTACGGGAGGAGCCGCGGAGCGAAGACTCTTTCTTTGGTTGGCTGCGACTTCAAGTCGGCAGCTGGACCACTGCACTCTCTTTGGCTTCAGATAAAGATTTAAACAACTTTCATTTCTTCGAGCGGGACGCACAAGGAAAGGAAACTGAAACCAGCACGTGTGTTCGGGCGATCTCTACAGGCAGGTTTTTTGAGCTATACGCATTGGAACGCCACTGGGTTTGACAGCGACTGCCGCGAAAGCGAGATGTTCATACGCACACTTAGGTCGAGAGTGGGATGGGGCATACCTGCATTTGCTGCTGTGCGAACCCGAGCGTCAAATGCTATCAACAACTGCAATTGCCTGCAAAGGAATGCGCAAATAAATAAGCATTTACACCACTGGCGAAGGTTGAAGCGGTGGCACTCGGAGCTTCAACATTCGTCATTCGCTTTGGTCAAGAGCTCCACACATGTTCTATATCTCTTAGGCAAGTAGTACAGAGAAGAGACGACACGTGCGCATTTATTCTCGCTTTTCGTCCATTTCACTTTCTTTTTTCGACGATCACAGACAGCAGTGAGCAAGAACAAGAACAGACCTCTGGCACCGTGGTCAGCTCTCAAGATCCACGTGCCTTCAGTTGCCACTGCACGCGTCCTTTGCCTGGCTGAATAAGCGCGCTTATACGTGGGAGCAGGGAAACGAAAAGAAAAAGTTTCAACGTAGAGAAATCTATCACTGATTAACGCCCGAAGTATCGTACCACGTCAAAATGTCGCATGTATTGTGTATCGTGAATTTTAATCTCGTGAATTTCTCGGGGCTCGAATTTCACCTGCATAACCGTAAGGCATTTTAGATTTCTCCTTCCCTCACCGTCATTTCTTCTACCCATTCGTGGATATAGACACTACGGAAGCTATGGGCTCAAGTGTCTAGGTTTGACCTCAGGTAAAAGTGAGCATCTGTGTGTTGAGGGCAATGCACTCATCGTACGAAACAGACACGTTACGTCGCTACGTTGTAATGAAATAAATAAAACTCGTATGCTCATCAGGAGAGCTGCTTAATCATGTCACCATGAAAGCATGTTTGCATGCCATTTCACGAATGATATTCGGAGAATGCTGGAACCATCCTTGCAGACGAGAGAATGCAGATGTCAAGTGGAAAGCGCCAGCGAATGAGGAAGCGCAGATGCGCAACCCGTTTGTTGCGTCACTATCAACGTCTTGGTGTTTCATTCCAGCGCTCACCTAGAGCGACGGCTGAAACTAGGCCCGTTACAGTGGCATGGTAACCGTTGCCTCTTTCCAAGCGCCCTCATACCTTGTGAGCCATAACCTAATTATACCACGAGCCTGCCCCCGACGCACCGCTTAAAGCGTTATGCAAGTAAGCCGCAGTGACCGAGGCTGATACAGCGTTCCTTCTCCGCAACATGTACGACCACACGCGCGCGTACACACACATCAACAGTAAAGACATTCCCCTCTCAATTCAACGCGCCGCCGACTCGTTCCATCTTGGTTTCGAGAAAAACCATGTTCTCAATCTCAGATCACTCCCACCGAGGCGGGTTAGCTGTGTACGCGTTACGGATGCGCCCATTAAGGCCCACGGGCTGGACGCAGCAGTCTCACGGCCGGAGGAGTCCACCTCAAGCAGCACGTGTGGGCGCCGAGCCTCCTTTGAGAGATCGCCGATGCGTGTCGGCGTGGCGCGCACCTCTCTTCGCGGGCCCCTGCCGCCCATCCTCGCCCCGCGGCCGGACCGCCGTGCCCGCGCGCCGGTGCCGAGCGCAGACAGCAATGGCCGGCCTCCTCCTCTTCATGTTAAGCGGCCGCCCCGGGGCGGCTGTCAGAGCCGCAAGAAAAGGCGTCCGCGGCGGACCGCGAAATCGGGACATTCCTCCGCCCGAGGGCCCTGCGGCACGCAGCGACCGCCCGTCGAGCTCTTCTTCGCGAAGCACGTGTTGCGTTCGGCGACGACGTGCGGACACCACACGCTGCTGCCGCGTCTGCCGCGCGCCTAGTCTCCGCCGTCACCAGCACAGCGCGCTGGAGGACTGTGTGCGCTAAAGAAACTGGCAATTCTGCGCGCATCGCTTCTAGATGCGAGTCACGATGTCCGTGTGTCTGTCTGTACGACACCACCGGGGACACCGTCTTGTCGGGCACTACAAAAGCTTATGTGTACCCGAAGCACTGCAGCAGGATCCGTTACCACGTCCGCGGTCCTGTTTAGTGGCCAGGATACGCGCCGTAACTCACGCAGCTCGCCCTAAAAACGCGGCTGACGCACTAAGGAGCCTTCTCAAAGCGCTCGCAGGTTCCTGGAGTTCTTTCAGAACGCTGTCTTAACAGGTAAACGTCGGAGAGATGATCTTGGCCGGTATTTCCAGATGTCACCTCGCGAGCGGAGAGATTGAATAACATTTTTCAGTTGGAGAAATGTGCCCTACTAGGCCATGCACGCTTTGTCGCACTGCACGCGGAGCTTCAGAGGTGGAAAGCTTCACACGATAATGTTGTGCTTTTGATATTCTCCCTCTTGTGGCAATGTTTGCGAGGGCAGTTGTAAAGAGTTTAGTTCCAATCGGCGGCGGCCACAGGTTTGGAGGTGAAATTTCAAACGCTATAAGCTTTAAAATTCGGCAGAGACACTTTAGACTGCTTACATGTGACAATGCGAAAGCATTAAAGCGCTGATTATTACTACGCTTCAGAACGACTATGAGTCATGAATATAACTAAGAGACATGACTATGCATACTTTGTACACACTATACACCTTGCGTTACGTTATTTGCGAAGTGCTGAGTCATGAGTGATGGCTTTCATACGTTACGTTTAGTCATTCATGATTACATGTGTTCGCTCACATGTGTTGGGACCTTCGTACATCCTCGTTCTGACATCAGGAGAATTTCGCACCACGGACGGCGACGGACGCCGCCTTTTGTGCTAACGGGACGTATAAAGTTTCGCATTAATATTTCGTAAATTTCTTCCGAAACTAAGACATATCGCGCAGCTTTTGCGGTGTAAAACATGAAGCAGGAATTGCCCAAACACTGCACAGCTGAGGATAAACTTGCCACGTATTTGTGTCGTCTCCGGATATTAATGTATAATTGACTATTGATCGGGGAAGATCAAACTAAAGGGATCGATAGGCCTCAAGGGCATTCAGTAGGTTGGAGAAACGAAAAATAATGAAAAATAGTAGCCCCTGCCTGCACCAGATACGTACAATAGGCTTAAACCAATTATAAAATAAAAGAGAAGCCTTAGGGTAATATTAAGTTTTCCCACCCGAAGCAGTGTTCTTTATTTAAGGAGGTGGGGGGGGGGGGGGGGGGATCATAAGGAGTCGAAACTAACCACGGCCACGATGACGCCTGTGGACGAACCATCCGCGCAGTATGTCCAAAGCGTTTGCACGCCTGCCTTCGGCAACGTATACTTAAGGACGTAAAACCGTAGCCTTCGCGCCGGAGGCACAAGCCGCGAATCCATACCTGATCATAGGAGGGGGCTGTTAGACGCCGCCTGTGTTCCCTCCAACGCAGATATTAACGGAGCGCACATCTAACGCGGCCTTTTAAAACGTGCTAGCGATTCTAAAGCACCCATCACGGCCAGAGTGTATACGGTAGTTGCGAGGAGCATTATACTTTCGGTGCTGCCCAGTCTGCGCTCGGCAGGCCTTTTGCACGGCCATTCCGACACACGACGCGCGGATCCATATAACGGAGAGCCGGGCGACCGTGCTGAGGAGCCCCCGAGTTTGACTCTGTCTTCTTTTTTATTATTTCTTTTCATGCGGGATCCGCGCGCACATCGCCACACAGCAGGCTGGTTGCCTACTACGTGCATGGTGGGGGGACGACGAATGCCATTGAGCTCCTTTGAGGTCGTTGGTCCGGCGGAGGGAAGGTGCGATTTTTTTCGGCCAGCCCGCGTAGCTGCCGACGCAACTAACCTTCGGGGCACTCGGCGTGCCGATGCTCCTGATTGCGATGCCTCGCCCTCGCCCGCGGAGCAGACTGCCTGGCTCCTCCGCGGCATCCCGCGCGCTCGGGATTTTCGGCCCCGATTAGCGCGCTGCACCGACGGGTGAGGAGGGAGGCCTCTCTCTCTGTCTTCAGTTCTCTTCGTTTTTCTTTTCTTCTTTTTTTCAGCCAAGCTTTTTGAAATCTTTTGGACGCCCAGTTCAACCCTATCTCTTTTTGTTAGCGCGGCCTGTTGCGACGTTTAAGGCGTAATTTTGCTTGCGCCTGCAACGCTATGGTCAAACACCGCGCCTCTGTTTTCCTCCTGCGGTTTCTGCTGACTCTTCGCCTAATGCAGACGCACTGAAAGCACGTTTGGAGTAAAGCGGGAGTGTGACCAGAAAGGTACAGAATAGTTCCTTTTTTTTTTGGCGCAAAAATGGCTTATCAAAGATGCAGTAGAGAAATACGCAATACCAATTTAAGGCACTATTTCCTGAGCTTTATATTTCATCATAGCGAAAGCTATCACTGGGGCCCTTTCCGGAGGATGCTGACGGTCTGCGCCTTCGCGTAGACCGTCAACATCAGAGTGCTGTCGTCTGTTCTTCGTCCTGTTTCTGCGCGCTGCTTTTTTTTTTATTTTGTTCTCGTGGTGTTTTCGTTTCACCAACTAGCCCAACTACAGGCTTTTCGAGGCAGACTCCTTAAAAAGCACACCCCGGAATCCTCAAAGTCACGAGCCTTGAGAGGAACTGTCCATAGGTTCAGTCCGCTCAAAACTCGCTCGTGGTTGGCATAAGCACTGAACAATCATTGGAGGCAATGAAACCACAGCCGGCACACCGACCAATCCCGAGGGCGCCAATAATTCTTGGCAATGATTCTTCAAATTTGGCTCAGGCTTCTAAATATTGCATCCTTCACTGGGGGGAAGGAGTTTGGTCGAGCGATAGTAGTCAAGATGGTAGATCAAAGTTTTCAGTATGAACTGCCTTTTTGCTACGGGGGGCGCTGCTCATTTTTCCCCTTTTTTTCTTCCGCGATAAGCGTCTAAAGGCACTGAAAATCATATGGAAAGCATCATCGCATCTTAATCCTCCAAATGTTTGCAACATGCGGCACGCAATTAGTAGATGTCTCTTCACAGGTACGCTCGTTCACAAATTTCTTCCATTGCCCCTGCCATCTTTTGGTGCCCTTATTTCAATCTGGAGGTGCAGTGGCAAGCAGGTTGTGGGGTGGGGGGTTCTACATTTCTTTTTCTCTTCCCACTCTCTGTCTCTTCCTAGTAGGCGACTGTTGGTGGCACGGCAACCTGAAAGCATGGGGACATCATGAAGGCAGTAGACGTAACCAGCAAAAATTTCACGCTTATTGAAAGTGTTCTGCGGAGAACATTAGATTCAAGTGGGTGCTGGTCCTGCTAGCTGCTACCACTTGGTCGTGATTTTGGGGGCGGGGGGGTCTTGCTCTCTGCTACAACTATGTTGTGCCGTCCACAAATTCTCATTCCCTTCCGATTGCAATGGCAGATTTTCCAGCGTGCCAGCACTGTAGATCTGAAGAGAAAACTGGGGAATTGCTCTCCCACTGCCGTCACTCTGACAGTCAACGAGTGTCTCTGAAGGCAGCACTCAGCCGCTGGGATTCACGTCCCCTAACGGAGACCAGTATTCTAGGACCGTGACCTCAGCCTACGTCGGTCAGGGAAGCTATCAAGGCGCTCAAATCTAAAAGACATGCTTGAGAGTCAGTCTGTAGACTCACTGTGGACGTCCTGCGTTGTTGCCAACTAATGGACAACATGGACATGATTCATACTGATAACTGAACCAAACTTTAGACTCTTCTCTATCTTTCGCTCCCTTTACTCTTCCCCAAGTGTAGGCGTAGCCGACAGGCTTTGCCTGCATGGTTAACCTCCCTCCTTCTTCCTTTCTTCAGCTTCTCTCTCTTGCTCTGCCGCGAGGACGGAAAAAAATATCGGGGAATCAGAATTTGCTGTTTTCTTTTTATTTTGTAGAAACCGCGATCATATGGCCGTCCGCTGCTTGCTTCTAATGGGCGCTGAATAGCTGCTTCTTCACTGCACCTTACGCAACACGGAACTTAGTTGAAGCGGCATTTGGTAACACTGAATTTACGCGACATAGATAAAGCACATTTATTGTGGCCAGGACAAAATCTTTCTTCTTTACTTTTCATTTTTTTTCACCCACTACATGTAGATCGCTATCACATTTCCGTAGGTTATTTTGAAAGCCGTGAGTTTAAACAATGGCATTCGCTATTTTCAGCTCGCCTAATCACGGGCTCTTAGTGTCCAAGCTTCCATGGCTGGAACTTAGGTTTACTTTCCAATTCCATGATGCGCTCTCCATTTTCGCTGTGTCACTTTAGTGGCGGAGTATTGCTTTTTTTTTTGGCGCTGTTGTTGGCAGTGTGCCTTAGGGTAATGCAATGTTTTTCCCTTGAAACCCTAGAAACTTTCTTTCTTAGCAGTATGCCGTGAACGAGTGCGCCACACGTACACATAGGAAGCCGCTTTGTGTAGGTGTGTTCACATTCGTTTACGTTTTCTCAACAGACAGCACACAGATAGTGCAAGCATTTTTTTGTGTGTGTGTGTGTGCGTTTTGGATCGCTTTTTATCAATGCACGCCACACCACCGAGGATGTCGATATTTACCGTACCAGTAGGTACTTTTGGTAAAATCAGTCGCCCTGTGCGAACAACAGAGGGTGAAAATTTCACCTCTGATAAACGGAGAAAATGTGAAGCGATTTTGCCTTCCTTTCACAACATTGTTTCAGTAGAACAGATTCAAGTGGCTTGATCGTGCTCAGGCCCAGGACCTTTTATAAACAGCGTAAAGTTTACTTCCACGATTTAGCAAAAAAATTGCAGCAGGAACGGCGCTTGGCTTGAAACGCCGTGTAATTAACGGTTAAAGAAATTTCTCGTTCTGGTGGAAGGTTTTTAAGCGGTAGTGTGCGACCTTTGCTTAATAAGTAGCTTTGAAATTTTCTAGTATAACACTCAGTCAACACGTGCATAATATCAGCTCAGTATTTAGCCCCACTCTCTTTTCTTTTTCAACCGTCAGCTGTCATGCACACAGGGTTTACGAGCGGAAAAGATAAGAAAAGGCTTTATGTCTTGAGGTTTCATTTTTTTCGACGCTTTCTGATTGTTGTTGCACCATTGTTGCTCTGTCCGTTTCTATGTCAGCGATTTAAAGAACTTCTTACGCTAATCGCAGTTTTGCTACTTCAAAGTTAACTCTTAATTACTTCTATTTGAACGCGAGCACTCCAGCAAACGCTCAGGATGAAGACATTGGCATGCATGCGAGATTTGCGCAAACGCATTGCTATTGAAAGTACTGTACTCTTCATATAGTGAGATCGATAGAAAATGTTTCCCTCTTTAAAGTCTGAAATCAGTTGGAGACGCCGCGGAAACATTTTCCAGTGGCTCACTAACAGAGGAGACTCGTACATCAGTACTGTTCTTCTCTGCGCATCTCAGACCTCTTATTTTCATGGATGAAACCGAAGCTGCACACTCGCCAGAAGCACCGCAACAGCTCGGACAGGGCGTAAACCTCTGAAGGGAGCTCACCTTCATGCTCACTGGAAGTCCGACGTCGCCGAAGTGCTCAGTTGTGCACGTTGGGTGTTGGTAACCGTGGATGTACCACTCCGGGAAAGCACAGTCACGGAGAAGTGAGAAGGCGGACTCAAGTCCTGGAGTTGTCAAGTGTCCCGGGATGAATCCCCAGCAGGCGCGGGCAGAGCAGAAACGAACGTCCTTTTCGGGCAGCTGTACACAGGCGAGGCAAACTCGACGACAGTCGCGGCGGTCGCTTCACTACTGTGCTGGCCGGGGAGCAGCGGAGATGGAACGTCGGAGGGATGGGATGAGTGGCTGGCTGTCGGCGAAGCGGCGGTGTCGGACACCGCGGAGAGCTGGGCACGGGAAGAGCGGAGCGCGATGAGCGTTGCTTGCGAGCTCTCTTGTTCTGCGCCGAAATAGGACGATACCCGCCCGTTTCATACCGAGCGAGAACGCCAGGGAAGGCGCATTTCTCCGCTGCCGCGCTGCTGCGGCAACCCGAGGCAAGGAGGGGAAGGAAAAAAACAAAGTACAAAAATACAGAAGCCAACAAAATAACGCCCAGAGAGATGCTGCTGCGTGGCTAAAAAAAGAAAACTCCTGCCCCCTCCTCCGGCTCGGTGGAAGGGGATGCTGCATGCATGCTCCTTGGCTGCGCGGAGAAGGCGGCCGCGGCGTCCCTTCAGATTTAGGGCAAGCTCGTTTATCGAAAACTCTCTCGTTGCCGAGTGTGCCGACGCCACTCGCTACCAGCGGCCGAGCCACAGGCAGAGCGCGCTGGTCGCCGGTGGGGGAGGGGAGCGCAGCGTCGGCCTCCCCGCACGACACCGGGCCTGTCGGACGACGTAACGGACGAGCCGCGGCACCGCTGCCGCGCCGTGACGGCACGCGCGGCTTGACGCGAGGGGGGAAGAGAGGGCGCGTGAACGCGTGGTTAAGCACGCGGCTGTCACCCGCCCTGTCTTTCTTCGTTATTTCCCCGTAGCTACGTCCTTCGCTTCTTTGCATTCACGAGAACGGCTGAATGAATGCAAGAAAGCACTGACGGTGAGCGCGCAGAAAGAGAAAAGAAAGCGGGGCAAACACGTGCACTAGACAGCAATGTCCACCGAAGATCTCCGACAGTGTCAAGTGCGAGCGAGTGCTGCATCCTCACGATATTCCCCACGCGTAGGAATGTGCACGCTGGACACGATTGAGATTCCGAAACACAGTGGTTTCTTTCTTTTCTTTCGCTCGGTTATCTACAACTTTCTAAAAAATATATACACGCTACCAGCCTGCCGGCGACAGACGTAGTGAGCTTCTTGTCTTTCCCTGGAACTCACTGCAAAGCCCCGGAGTGGTTCCAACGATAGTTACGTTAACCTCAAGCAGTTTGCGGCGCTGGTGATGTAGAAGGAGTTACAGGCAAACTGTGTGGTGCAGAGTTTTGACGAAGAGCGCACGCGCCGCTTCACCAATATCCTTTACTCTGACGCCAGCGAACTCCCTAGAGATTAGTCCCTTTTCAGCCGTCATGTTAAGGGCCCGTTCCACCCGAGGTGGGATGACAAGCACAGCGCTTCTGACGGCAGCCGTGTTCTCATTGGCCGCGTACGAGTTCCTGCCGCCACCCTCCGAGCACCCAGCCACGGGTCAAGGCCCGCTCTCTCAGTTACCGCCGTGACCCTTCGAAGGTAGCCCCAATAGCGCGAACAAAGCTGCGCCACAGAGAGAAACCGACGCCAAAGCACTCGAGAAAGCGGAGCAATTCAGAAAAAGGAAAATGCTATATGGGAACACGAAATTACGCGCCGACCAAGAAATAAAGAGCAAGAGAAAAGGAAGATACAGAAAGAGTGCGTCCAAAGAAACGGTTTCACCGCGACAAATGGCCATGCCGGGCTGTCTCGTTGGCACGCTAGCATCGCACGACCGCCCTGCCCCGAGAAAGAGAACGGCGACAAGGTGAGGTGGGGGGGGGGGGGGGGAGGGGGGGGGGGGGGGAGAGAAACGTGCCGCGCGATTTCAGTTTGGGCCCCCGCGTCGGCGGGCTTCACCGCGCGGACGGGGGTCGCCGCCGTCGCCGCTCGCGCCCGTTCGTTCACACCAGGCGCGCGCGCCGAGATGTAGGTCGGCTGGCTCGCGAGGGAGGCCTGGTGCCGGCACTTCCCTCGCGCGGAGAAGGGCACCGAAGACGAAGCCTTTCCTGTAGGCGGCTGTCGCGTTCTCCGCCGCGTGCCTGCGTGCCTGTGTGTACGCTCGTGTGTCGCGCCCGCGCCCGAGAGAGAGGGGGATGGGGAGAGAGACAGCGCGGGTGTGTGTGCGTGTCGAAGTGTCACGTCTCCCAAGCGAAGAAAGGTTATCCAATATTTGCATGGAAAGCCGAGACAGCGACCGTGACCTTGTCGACGCGCGCTGCGCGCTGGTGGTGCTCTCCGAGCGCGTGTGGCGTGCACCGCCCCGAGCTTTACCTGCAGGCAGTGCGACGCGTGCTCGCTCGAAGGAGACCGAGAATCAGAAGGAGCACAGGGGAGGAAAATGCGAAATGAAAAAATATATATTAAATGCGTGTGTAACGAAAGAGCAAGAAAAGGCTAGCTCGTTGACGCGAAGTCGCGTCGCTGTGCGAACGGAGCGTCACCGAGAATTTACGCGCGACAAGAAACCCTGCCTCTTCAACCCGGTAGATTTCTTAAGGCACACTGGCGTGAAGCAATTTTCGTTTCTCGGCGACACGAGTGCGTGCGCTTGTCAACGTTCACTTTCTCCCTCCTGCTGCAAAGATATACGGGGTCTCGTGGGGAGCACTGTGGGGAGCACGTATCTCGCGGTACGAGCACCGAGCTGAGGTGTGCGTGTGCACTGCAGCGAGCGCGTGCAACTTGAGACTCGGCACGCTCGATCTGACGCAGTATAAGACCGCAACCACACCTCATGGAGAAGCAATAGTCGCTACGCGGGAAATGTGCTGAGAAATTACCTCTCGTATTTCTTCTAAATCCGTGGCTTGACGCCGCATTTCTTTTTATGCGATAGCGTTAAAAGCCCCGCTGTCTAGAAAAATGCGGTGTCGGCGTTGGCGGCGCTGTGAGCGAAGAATCACGGGCATGGCTCTGGCAGATGGTCCCCAGAGAGCAAACTAGGAGGCATGTGGATCACCTAGATCACGCGACCTTGCAGCATCATCATCACAACCTGCCCACCGGACAGTGAGCAAACTGCCCATGTTGGAAGGTGACAGTGAAATGTATGGTTGCTCGGGAAGAGCAACCTGGGGCGCACAAAGCCCGCCGCTGGGAGCACCTCCCATCAAAGCGCAGTGGCGCATCGCTTAACCGCTGAACCACTGCGCATGGAGGGGCATGAGGGCTCCCAGCGGTCTCTGAATATAAAGTAGAGAATGGCCTTCTCCATATATGAGAATTTACCCACTATGCTATGGCGTCATACTCTTAATGAAGAGCGTAAGTGGCCCCGCCAATTTTTTTTAGTCTACTCTTCACTAGGCGAGCATAACTATTATCGAGAACTTTTAGGACTACGCGACGAATGAGCAAAATTAGCTATTAAAAAGTTTCTTTCCTGGCACATACACACCGCAGGTTAAAAGCAGTTTTAAGTTTCTGGAACATCGATTTTAGAGTGGTTGTTTCCTAACCTGCATAAGCCATCTTTCCAAGGGAAGTGCGCCATTCACTTCTACCTAGGTACGTACAAACACAAAGGTTGTACTCTTCAGGTTCAGTGTGACATTCTAAGGTGAGTGACCATGACTGGAGTGAAATGTGACATCAGGGCACGCCGGAACGAAAAGGGAGGCCTCCCTGTTGGCCACATGAAGAATGAATAGGCGCTGCCAATAGCTGTGCAGGAAATCTGTAAGCTCGCCAGGTGTAGCAGAGGGTTCAGTACGGACTTTTCAACGCTCAGTTCATGACGAAAATGGCGAATTAGGCGGTTTATGTGCGGAAGAACGATCTGGTTGTATAACTTTTTAAACATAAAATAGCAGTGTATGTGAAATCACCTGCTTTCAACTTTTCAGTAAAAGCCCAATCTCTAATTTTGTTTTTAACTGAAAGAGTTACATTTCCGCTATGAAAGTGTAGTCAATGAGTTCAATATTTGTAACATTATCGCAGCCAATCACGTTTTTCCTGGACACGTGAAGAGCCCACGGTCGTTTCCCTTGGAATTAGCGAATGTGAAACAAAAGACTCGACAATGTCGGCCTTTTGTTAGATGCTGAGCGGTCGGAAAGAGAAGCAAGATATGTTTATAGAGTGTTAAACACTCCGTACAATAAGCACAAGGGGTAGAGCAAGAAGGAAGGGCCAGCCAGCATTAAGCGCTCTTCTTCGACCCTCCTTTTCCGAGCGAGCTTCGAATCGTTACAGAGTCTTGCCTTTCGCCGGCGCAATGAACGGGGGGCAGGAAGGAATTCTTCGCTGCCGTCCTACGTAACAAAATCGTTACATGCTTTTCTCGAAGCGCATATAGAAATGCTCAACCACCGTCGTCTCAAACTGCGAAGCAGTGGGACAAATGTGCGTAGTTCGAAAGGCCCTGCTTACTGAGTAGAAGCGGAAGCGAGAACAGTTGATGGTGCGCCAACCTGCGGAAATGACTACTTCAGCTTTGAGGTTATCATTTTCGAACAAAGCTCTGTTGAGCAAAAACGAAGCGCTTTTGGATATCATGTAAGGTAGGCGGATAACCTTTCCTTTCGCTCTTCATTTAATAGTCGTTTATTCCAGACAGCTCAAATGCAAAGAATAGCTATTCTGGGATATAATAAAACAGGCACGGTGCAACGTGGAATAGCCAGCAAAATCAAAGATCCCCATCACTGCCGGTCGGACTGTGTTTCCGTTAATCTCTGGCGCCTCACCGTTCAGTTAAATTGAGTATTGATTGTAAAACATTTTATTCGCCGGAAAGAGCTTGGTAAGAGGTCGCGTTGAGTGGTCGAGAGTACGCAATCCTCGACGACTTTTTCAGCCCACTCCACCGCCAAAACTTGCGTTCTGGGGTCAGAGCTAGCCAGCACGGCCTCCCACCGCTCGAGAGAAGGAGCGGTAACTAGGGTGAACAATAGAGATTCCACCCAGAGCAAAGAACGCGGGGAGTATAGAGCAAGAGTGAAATGCCGGCAGGGGGCTCTCTAGCCCTAAAAGCCAGCATACGAGTATACCATATTATCATTTTCACAGCACGCACTTACTGCTAATTACAAAGAAATAGATTTCCAATTCATGATGCTCTCCGCTCAAGACTTTCAGTAACTTTGGCACTCATGTCCTTTGCCAGATGCCCAATATTGTGTGCGAAACACTGTTGCTGCAGCTCTGAATTTTCTCAAGCGTTTTCGGCCAGGTTAGCGAGCTTACTTCCACATTTTCTTTTTTTACCTCTCACACGGCATGGATATGCGCGTTACCGTTATACGTACCAGGTACTCCTATCATTATTGGGGCTACAAGTCCAGGAATCCCGGACATCAATTTCAATTACGAGGCAACTGTGGAATACTGTAAGGTATTGTTATGGAAATATTGAAAGTAATGGTCTATTCTTCGGATGGTTAGCAAAATTTCTCTTTTAAAGTTTGCCCATCACTCGCATCGAGTAGGTAAGACTGCCATAGAAAACCAATAGGGGATGTTATTTACGAAATCCAAAACGTTAGCTGCAAAACAATTGGAGGACGTATAAGCTTCGCCTTTAAGAGTGGAATGCGACAACGTGTTGCAGGGGGTGGTGGTGTAAATGAACGCATTTTCTTTTTTCTCTGTTCTTTCAATAAGTTGATTGATCAATTTCACACTCTATATTTTCTCAGTTACCATCATCAAGCAATGGTTTTTCATTCTGAGCATTTTGACACCTTTGAATCCCCTTTTTCTAGTTTTTCATTTCTGTAATTAATCAATTCATTACAATAATTTCATTAACTCGTCATCGCCTATCACACACCAATCAATCACTACAACCACAAATTATCATGATACGATTTTTTTTACGCAGCCCCCGATTATTTCCAACCCGCGGTGCCGACTATTGCTACGCCGACGGCTTTTCGACCGAACGAGCTGTATACGCTGGCTGCCGCGTAAAAATTGCAAGCCTGAAGAGAGGAGACCTGCAAATATGTTGATTTTTGTAGTGGAAAGTTATGGTATATGAAAAAATTGCGTTCACAAAATATTTCCCGTTGAAACTCGCCTGTCCAGAATTTCAGGGTATGGGAGGAAATGAACGCGAACTTCTCGTCTCTCAGACGTCAGAGAACTATTTTATAATGCGAACCAAAAGAAAACAATATTATATGCGTCGAAGACAAGCACAGCAAACCTATAAAGAGTTGAATAATGCTAAATATGCAGCGCACTTACAAAGGGCTAGTTGTTTCATTACTCGGCTTTCTTTTCTTAGCCCGAGCGTCGTATTACGGCACCCAACTTTCTATTGCCGCGCATCCTCTTCCATTCTGTATCCTATATTCCTTCCACATCTCGGTGGCCTGATTTCTGGATCACGGCAGCGTAGAATTGTATCGCATGCCAAACCTGGCTTTTTTTTCTGCTTTGCTACTTGCATTCTCCGGCAATACGTTTCGGGCGACCCAGACAAGCTCAGCCATCTTTGGTGAGCATCTCGCCATTACGTAAATGAACAAGGTTCCTTTTTATCGAGTGTATTCCGGGAGCGGATAAAAAAAATCAAAAAAGAGAGAATACGGTTGACCGGCTGCAGAGGATGCGCCATCTCGCCGAAGTAAATAAAACGCGCGAGTACATCTTATTTCTTTTTCACTGGAGATAATCATTTTTCTTCCATTTACCCGAAGATGCCGCCGCTATTTCTATCGGGACAGGTCCGTTTTCTTGCAACCGATTTCGGAAACGGGGCGGCCGCAGAATCGCTGTTTGCGGGCTGCTTTTATTTTAGAGCGATTGTTTGACCCAGTTGCGTGATTTCCCGCTGCATGTACGGGGGCCCAATGTAGAGCATTCTTCACGACCAGGAAGCGGGGACGTTACAAGGCAAGCTGGCTTAACTGAACGTCCTTTAAACAGTGAAGCGAGTGAACACCTTCCTTCGGCCCACTCGCATACTGCGCATACAAGCGGCGAGTCGGCTGCGGTCGGCCGAAGAACTGTACTGCTTCACCGAACCAGTAATCAGAAACGGAAAATAGCAGGCAGCGCTTAACACTGCAAAAGGCACACGCGCAGGGAATAGCGAAAATTGGTTTCTACTAGAGCTTCATGGCCTCCTTAAAAGACTACGCTGCAATACAAAAGTAGATAAGATGATATGCGCCTGACACTTCGTTTCTGACGTCGCGTTGTCTCCCCAAACACTTCTGTGTGCGTTCACGCTGACGTTAGTGATGTCACAATAGGTCTACTATTGTACTCTTGCAACATATTGCTCACTAGTATAGCACATTCACAGTGTAGCAGCATATGGGAATGTGCTGGGGGAATTTGAGATGGTTACGCTTAAGTTACGTTGGTTAAAAAACCTTACCCGGTTGTTAATGTTAACGTGAGGTGATTAAGCACTTGCTTAGATCGGCGTACGCCTATTGATTCAGACAGAGAGGTTTTTGTGGCAAAACATACAGCAAAAAAGCAATCCAGCTCCAGCATGTCCAAGACCACATGTCTACTCAGACCTTCTATCCACAATCCCGGCTGGCTGTGTGGCGGGCTTTCCTAATGCTTATCTGGTGTTAAGTGGTACAGCTTATAAAGTAAGTACATGAAGAATAATAAGAACCTGAAGTTGCATACAAATATGTAAAAAAATCAAACGAAGTGACCTCTGAAGATTGACATGCGAAGCAAAGAGGAAAATCTATAACGACAGTCGTGCCATTAACTGTTTCTTGTTAGATAAACAGAAGACCACGCTTAATATCTCCCTTTCTTTATTTTAGTGATCGAGATTGTCGCGTTTACGACATAAATCAAAAATCGTAATAGGTCAGCTTGAATGTGTTTTACTGTTGCATTTGGTTCACAGGCTTTGTTTAACTTGTAGTATGAAATAACCCCGATATGTCCAATTTTGACTTTGAGGTACGGCGTTTCGTTTTCATTTTTTGTACACTGCAAGAGACATACTTACTGCTACATTATAAGGAGTGGCACAAGGGAGGTGAAGCAATTACAGTGTGTTTAAAGCAATCAAATCTAGTGGCTTTGATTTCAAGGAGTATATAGAATGTGATTATGAACACCACAACCCCCCCTCCCTCCCCCTCTCGAACGCAAAAATTCAGCTACAAATGACAGCTGCACAACATTCTTGAGTTTCTTCAGCGTGGAACCTGAAGGACAAAATGACCTGTCGCGAAGTTTCCAGGTAGCCGCGTGGCTTGTTAGCAAAACTGCAAGTGATGATAGGCTACGATCCGCCCTACCCGTACAGTTTCTCTACGGAGAGACTTTGACTCTCGCGTTCATTACACAGGGTGTTTCACCTGAAACTTACAAAAAAGTTTTTTTTTTTTTAGAAAAGGAAATGAGGCAGTAATTCTCTCATATCTCGGTGGACACCCGAACCGCGCCGTAAAGGAATGGGGGAAGGTTGGAGTGAACGAAGAAAGAGATAAAGGGGTGCCGTAGTGGAGGTCTCCGGAATAATTTCCACCACCTGGGGATCTTTAACGTGCACTGACACCGAACAACGCCCGGGCTCATTTCTGTTTCGCCTGCATCGAAAAGCAGCCGTGGCCGTGTTCGAGCCCGGGAACTCAGGCTCAGTAGCCGAGTGCCCTAGCCACTGAGCCACCGCCGCGCGTCTAAAATTTTCTGAACATTTTCAAAATAGTCTTTTTGAGTTAGCAGGACGCTTTTTTCGGCATAGCATTGTCAGTGGTGCAATGCATCAAAATACATCTAAGATTTGCTAATTAACAGGCTGGTTAACTAATATTGAGTAGTTAACATTCTGACGATTACTTTTAGGCTCCTTAATTGTTGAGAGGCGTGTAGACCACGCTGAGTAATATTCATGTCAGTTTTTAAAATTTCGAAACGCGGCTACCCTCGGCGCTGCGACCCAATCAGTTTTGGTTACATCGCGCAAAAATATCTGCGCTTTCGAGAAGATTGCAGGTAAAGCAACCACTCCAGTGCACGTAATACGTTGAAATAGCCAAAATTTGTTGAGCCACAGTGCCGATGGTAGCCGCGTTGTATAAATTCCGGAAACTGATGTGGATATTACGGTGTTCTGCACGCCTTTCAATAATTAAGGAGCCTAACAGTACCTAATCGTTAAAAAGTTAAATATTTAATATTAGTTAAACACCCTGCTAGATAGCACGACTTAGCTGTGTTCTGATCTACTACACCGCTCACACTGCTGTGCCGGAAAAGCGCTGTGCTAACTAAAAATCCTGTTTTTAAAAATTACAGAAAGTCTTAGGTGAAACACCCTGTTTATAGAGCTTGCCTATAGAAATGATCTAGTAGAACTAGATCTTCAATCAACGAATTGTTTTGAGCCAAAGGTCGGCGCCCTGACCAAGTATATACATTTCACAGTGAGCAGAAGTGCAACGTGACGCGAAATCTCTTTGTAGGCAAATACGCCGCTCATTTCTAGCTCTTAGGACGCATGGGTGTTTTAAAGCTCGGTGCATGCTCTCACACTTTACAATGAAACATCACTATGCACTGTGTACGGCACTCTGCTATTTGTGCAAGCGTGCGGAAAAAGCAAGCATTGAAGCATGCAAGACATACGTCAGCTTATGCTAGAGGCAACAAAAGTGGCTATGACTGCACGGTGTGCACGATTTTTTCGTAGAAAGAAACGAAAAAAAAATGTATAACGTCTCCATCCTTCGGGCAACTATTTGGCAGGTGCACAGCCATTTCATGTTTGTGGATTATTAGCCCTCTTTCCAGGAAAGCTGCCAGTGGCAACTCAACTAAGACCTGCCAGCAGATATTGAGGTCTTCCTCTAGTTTGTACGACGCGTACATTTTGTTATAGTCCCACGTATCATTGTAGTGTCCGTTCGTTAAGGCCGCAGGAAAGGGGTGTTATCATTTGTGTTCGTGACGCGAGAAGCGGCCGGAATAATCTCGATTGATCACAGCCATGAAGAGCTGCATCAACGCGTTTCCAGATTACTCTAGATGATCTTGACCTATTATCTCGAAGTTTCCTTGCCGGCTTTAAATTGAGCGATGCCGCGAGCGGCGGGCATTCGTAGTTCGACGACTGACGAGCACGTTTGTTGCTTACGCCGCCGCCGAGTGATTCAGTTCTTTTGCAGGCGCAAGTCAGCCCAAATAAAGAGCTTCATTTCCAAGACTGGTTGGTGTCTTCCTGACCACTGGACTGCCGTCACTACAACGTGACAATAGCATATATGCAGTCTTGCTGAGGTGCTGTCTGATGGCTGAACACAACAGACTTGAAATACGGACATGTGTCTGTCAGTGAGACACTTTTTGTTAAGAGGAGTGATTGTGCGGACGTGTCTGAGTTGAGTACTGCAGGCTCTTTTTAGTTCCGTTCAATCGTACCATTGCTAAAGAAATAAATGGAGTTTAACACACGAAAGAGCTGGGGTAACTGCTGCACAAATGCATCCCCGATCGGCCATAGTAGCCCTTGTATTCAACTGATGTTATCCTCTTCTACCTCGTCCACTACTTCTTCGTCTTCGAATTCTTCCAAGCTCACTTAGACAACTTGATAACTGATGACGGCGCATGCGCAGACATGCGTTGTGCTCCCTATTGCCATCCAGACGAGGTCCGCAGTGCGAGCACAATTGTTGCGCGTAGTGCGTATGCAAAAGTTGGTGACAATCTGTATATAAAAAAACAATGCCGCTAAAGTGCCGAACCCGGGTAACGTGGGGTTATTTTACGCGTGCGAAGAGCTGAGTTCGTTGACGATAGCGTTGGAAACTAAACGCGACGCCGTCCAGGCGACCGCAGCGACGCCAGGCCGTCCCTCACCACTACTCGGCCGGCGCTGTTGACGGCAGCGTCCCGCTGCACCCGGACGCGCTCGCCGTCTCCATTGGGCCGCTGACCAAGAGGATAAACAGGCAGCGCCTTGCGGAACCGCGGCGCGAGATGCTGCTGCAGCCAGTCGTCTGCGCGTGCTGCCGCCCCCTCCGTTAGGTTACGCAGTCTTACGCTTCATTTCTTCCGCGTACACGCCAAGCCAAGCCAGCGCATCGTTGTAGATGCAAGCTAGTCTCGGCCCGGCGATTTCTCTCTTCCTTTTCCTTCGCAGCCTAATGACGTCGTTCGCTCGTTGCGTTTGGCGCCCTTTCTTTTCCTCCTTCTTTCTCTCTCTCTCTGCCCTGTCGAAGTTGCTTTATGCAATGTTCTCCGCTGAAGCGTGCTGTGCACTGTTTGCCTGCTGCGGGCAGAAGAACGGGGGAGGGGTCTGCGAATCGCGCACTCATGCGGGGGAGGAAAGAAGCGTCCAAATGGACTCACGCTGGGACACAAGAGAGGAAAGAACTTTCTCCGGCTGCAATGTACTTTGGGCCACTTGGCCTTGGCTGCTTGCGCGCGGGGCGTCGCCGCACTTTGGTGACTGAAAGCCAGGCGCCGGTGCGACCGGCAACATAATTGCAACACCGTTACGGAACGCGAAACCCGGACGAGTATGGGGGCTCCGTAGTAGCACGGCCATTGAAATGGCTACGGGAGAAGTCAAGCGTGCGATGCTTAGGTCCTGTTACTTAAAACAGATACAGTTACGAAATGGTCCCACTCAAAAAGCAAGAGAAAAAAACTCAAGTAGTGCACATTTATTCCTTAGTTAAAGGTCCCGGTGCCTTTCCTGTCTTCTACGCACCTATGTGGAGAGGTCGTTGCACTTTGGTTAATTTCGTGAACGAATGAACAGTGTTTATGAACCATACAAGCGCAACACTGGCCGGATTCACGCGAGTCGAGATAATCTCAGTGCGACGCGCGTAACCAGCGAAAACATTGCTGTAGAAGGGCTGCTAGAGAATCACTTTTTTAAAGCATCAAAGCAACTTAAAACGGAACATCCATATTTGCGCGTACAGTCAGTATCGTATTGAGCCACGTCACGTCGCTGCCATACCTTCCGGTAAAATTGGCAACAAATCAATGCTTGATCACAAGGCTTATGAAATGTTTGCTTGATCAAAGTCATGCTGGCCGTAGAAAACTGAGGAGTTCGAATTCCGACATTCAACCACTGTTTCAGTGCCATCACTCGGAGAATGTAACTTCTTCGTGACCGCTCATATTTTAGCCAGCTTTCAGGGGCTCCCCTTGATGCGTACGGCTTAAAAATTCAGTTCACATGCACTTAAGCGTAGCCATATGACTGCAAAAGTGAAGAGTATAGAAACTTCTCAAAAGTTTGTATTCTGAATTTAAACCCCTGTTTCACGGCTTCGACGCACCGCCACTGCCAGCTGCTCTACAGGTGGTCTTGCTGGCAGATTTGGAAAAGCTCTGCAGTGGCTTTCTGAAGTCCTTACTCTGCACACGCTAGGATGCTAAGCCTAATTACGCTCCCACCAGAAACTTTCTTGATCAGTGTATATCGCTAAAATCACTAATCTGACACCCCTGTAAATGATATTTGACTAAACTGGCGCCACGATATGATCGTGTCCCCTTGATTAAAGCATGCAGCAGGATTTCAGGCCCGGGGATGCTTTTCTACATTGGCAGCTGAGAACTTTCTTTTGTCCTTCGGCGTGCTTTTTCCGCGGGACAAGAATTCGCTAGCATGCTAAGCGCTAAGCATTATCCCGTTAGGCCTGTTTAAAGCGCTCACTTCATCGTTATTCGCTGGTCTGAAGGTTGTGTCGGAGTTCGGATATTATTTCGCTGCTTAGCCGCTGCGACCACACCACTTATTTTTAGAAAAGCATAATTACGTTTCCTTATTACTGCAGAAGCATTAAGCAACACTGTGGGCATCGGGAGTTTGTTAAAGTGCACCGTAATTTGCTTTCGCCTCCATCCAAATGCGGCCGTCGAGAGTGGGATGAAACTTTTAAGCACGTGTTCAACAGCCGGGTGTTAAATATCCTCTGAACCACTCCAGCGGGTGCAGGACACCCACTCAGGCTTACCGCTAGACAAGGTCATGAAGCTAAGTAACGGATAGGTGCGAGACGGTCAGTTTACATTTCATAGCGGAAGTTACTTTTGAGACCCTTTACGCCACTGGCTACGCACGCGTGCACTGACAACGCCTAACCCCGTTTAAGGCGCGTAACCCCTCCCCTTGACCACGTGTTCACCCCCTGCTTGCGCCTCGGGCAACCTTTGTCGTCATCCGGTGAGAAAGGCTGTCGTGAGGCGCTACCAAACGCTTCGAAACGCATCTGTACAATGCACGTCGCCGGCAGGTGAAAGCACATGCGAGAAGCTAAACACGTGGAGGACGCGCTAGCTACGCTGCCCGCAAACGCGCTGCCCGAAAATATGCGCAAACCTGTTTCCACAAATTTCGTAGACAAGTGACAACGTTTAAGTCATGCTACGTAATGTGCTGCTGTTGGAGGCCGGGGGCAAAAGCTGAGGTTGCGCCATATAAGAATATGGCGCCAAATACATGTAAACAAAAGTTTTCGGCGTACTTTTCCGATTTTGCAGTGAACCTATGACGTCGTCCCTTCGTGAAGAAATGTCGAGTACATCCTAGAACACATCGTGAAAATAAAAATAGCTGAGGCTTAACTTGGTTAACCCTGGTCAGATGCGAAGCATATTGATGGCTAGGCTTGGTAATACATGGCTTTCCTTGGTTGAATACTTGGTCATTTTAATACAACCACTAGAAGCCTTCGTCGTAGGGGAGGACAACGGCATGGCTACATCGGAACGCCGACTAACCCCGAGACGCGCGTTGGGTGGGCGCCTGGATTGCCACGGAAGCCGCGTCCGCCTGCCCGGTGGAGCGAGCGTTTCACCTACACCGAGTGTGAACGCGCGTTCGAAATGCGCGGGAATGCCGCTCGAGGACATTCCGGTGTCTGGGCGATGGCATCGTTCTCCCTCTCCCAGCGCGTGACGGCGATCTGTCGTGACGTCATGTGTCACGTGGTATGTCACGTGGTGTGTCGTCACTGTACCACGTAGTCTCCACGGCGTGCAACCACAGCGACGGCGCGAGGTGGACCCTCATCTTCCTCTGTCGTGACGTCATGTGTCACGTGGTATGTCACGTGGTGTGACGTCACTGTACCACGTGGTGTGCACGGCGCGTAACCACGGCGAAGGGCTGTAGTGTACCTCTAGTAATATGCTTCGCATAAAACCGCCGTTTCCAAGGCGATGTATTTTAAAAATTCACCAATCACCAAGTTGGAGTCACCAACTGCAGGGAGTACAGGGCGGGAGCGTGACCCATGGAAACAAAACTTGCCAAAATATTTTTCTTCTTTCGCATTCTGCGAATAAAGGCGGCCGTTAGTTAAAGGGACCCTGAAAAGCTCTTTGCCAAGGTTAGCAAAAGCCCACGAGAGATCGGTATTCCATCACTTGTCGCCGCACCGCAAAAATTGTTAAGCGAACTCCATCAACACCGAAGATATCGCCGATTAAATATGATGTTCCTCCTCTCCCCCACATACCACCCTCAACTCATACACGCGGGGCTCGCTCCGAAAAAAAAAAGAAAAGACGGGCCGATGCTCCGCCCATGCATACGTCAAGCAATGGCGCTCTGCTTGTTTACTTCCGGTGGTCGCAGACACATGTGCGAAAGTGACTGCGATTCACTGCGGTGCGCTGTTGCGAACGGCGTCGCAATGTCCGATCGCAGCTCGTCGCCTGCGTGCAACTTGCTAGATGTCAACGACGAGCCGCGCGCGGCAGACGCAACGACGGGAAGCGGGAGCCAAAGCGAGCACGGAGAGCGGCAGCGTCGTGATGACGTACAGCGCGCTCCTCAGGGCGCTCGGGGCCGAGCCACACCGGGCCGGCCTGCCAGCCTTGATGCCGGCCGCCGGCGAGTGAAAAACGCGCTAGTATTGTTTGTTCACGTTTATAGCAAGCCCTGGGATAGATGCATGTCAAAAATGCATCACTTTTGACGGTCGTTGGCCAATACCGAGCTGATCGTACAAGTGATGAATGCGATACTAGCAAATTTCATCCCATAGCCGCTTCGGCGCTGCTGCGGCGCTTCGCCTGCCGCCTGCTAGCTCCGTTGCTGAAGGCGTCGTGGAAATCGAATATATATTCTATTATGAGACGAGTTCGCAGTAAAGCGATGTGAAGAGTAGGCCTTTTGGTATAGCGCAAGCGACTTCCGAAGCGCCGTCAGCGATGCGAAACCAGTAGGCCTAGCGACGACTAGGGCAGCCTGGGACCAGCGCGCAGTTCGTCGCCCGGCGTTGCCGCAGTCGGTGTCGTTGCCGAAAGATCCACTTTTTAACAGACATGTTGTCGTTGCTCGAATCTAGAAAGCATCATCTCTGGTAGAATGGCTATTTTGCATTTCCTTGTGCGAATGTCAAGTACGCCGAGCATGCCGGCCGGCGGACCGGCCTGGATCAGGTCTGCCGGCGTCATAAAAAATGAGCTAAAGAGTGTTCTTGACGTAAATAATAAACCCTAGGCCAAGAAATGTGAAAAATGTGTCATTTTTGAGGATCGCTGACCAATACTGAGCTGCTGGTAAAGGTAACAACTGTGATACGAGCAAATTTCTGGCCACAACTGCCTTGCAGCTGCCGCTGGCCTGACGTTGGGGTCCGGCTCGCCTGGCGCCCGCTCGCTTCGCGGCTGAAGGCGTCGCGGAAAGTGACCATACTATTACTTTATTGTGAGATGTTGCTGTTGACTGTAAAGCGATGTGTAGAGTAAGCCTTTTATTATAGCTCAGGCGACTTCCGAAGCGCCGGCCGCTGCCTCTTCGACGCGAAACGAGCTATAGGCCTAGCGACGACCACGACAGCCAGGCAGCAGCAGAGCTCGTCGCTCGGAGAGCCCGAGAGCGGTGCCGTTGCCGAAAGCTCCCAACATAAGCAGGAATGCTTTGTCGCTGCTCGAGTATAGCTGGCAGTCTTTCTGATGACGATCGGTGCAGCGCCGTCCAAGTTTTCGCACATCTGTCTCCTGATTGCTGCTCGAACAGCATGGATCCGGAGCTCGAAGCGCGGCTGCGTGCAGCCACCGCTGAGATGGGCTTTGAGCCTTTCAGTACACGCCATACCGAGACCCACAGGGCGACGACAGCAGCGATATATATAATTCTAGTACACTATAGCAGCGACTCGTCGGCGCAGCTAGGAAACTCGCAAAGGCGGGCGCCAAGATTTGACGAAAACACATGCTTTTGTGAGCAGACGGATTTCCTTCTTTACCGGAAGTACCACATTAATTTCCAGAAATGCGCTGGATTCTTACCTCTGTATACGTATGTTTTAAAAAAATAATAAGCAATCAATAAAATAATATTTCAAGGAGCATCAGTGCTCAGTTTCAAATGAAATGTTGCAAAAATTGCGCGTGACGTCAATTGGCAGAGCCAATGAGAAGGGTCGCCCAGTCCATGGCCAAGGCTGCCCAGTTTACGTCAAGTGGTAGGGGCGGGTAAAAACGCGCGGTGAGGTGTCGCCCTAATCGGCTGTGAGCGGCAAGTTTGAAAAATTGTTTGTAAATTATTGGTTCCACGAGCAGCTTTCTGAATCAGACTCGCAGAGACCACCTCTACAGAGTTGTTGCAATAAAATATGATCGAAGAAACCATTTCAGGGTCCCTTTAAAAGTTGGGGAGCGCTTTGAAGAAGAGTGGGACAAAGTATGCAACATCATTTTGAAGTTGTCTTTTTAAAACGTCACGATAAATGTGTGTTGTGAAGCTGGGCATGCCACCAACAGACGCTGTAACAGCTAGGTGTTTCTCGAATTACACATATCTTTTGGAGCTGGACATACTGCTGGGTGCGCTACATTTTGTCACTAATACTTATATAGTCGTTCAAACTAGGGAGCCTAGACAGTTCTATATGAAAAACAGTTCTCGACGGCACGATAAGCGAACGAAAGCGAAACGCGCTCCGTAGCAGATAACGGCACTGCTGGCTGCGGCGTCCGCGAACGCCCCCTGTGTACCGCACGGTGTTGGTCTGTAAAGGTTAGTTATTGTTGCAAGGAAAGGCGTGGTCGCAGTCTTACAGTGCGAGGTTACCAGGACCGTTCCATGAAGGAGAGTATTAAGGAAGAGACACAAGGGCAGAAATTAAAAAAAAAAAAACGACGTTGATGCTAGGTCACTTTGAATTTCGTGGTTTAGGCAACGAGCATAAACGTAGCAAATTTTATTACGCCCACAGTCCGGCATGTAGTGTATTTCTTTGTTTGGTCATGTCTAAGCAAACCTGACCTGCCTCGGTGTCTCAATGACTGTGGCGTTGGCTGCGGGACCAAAGGTCGTGGGTACAAATCCTAGCTGCGGAGGCTGCATTTCGATATAGAGGTGATATGCAAAATGCACAGGTGCTGTGCGATCTCAGCGCCCGTCTAGGAACCCCACGTGTGCGAAATCCATCTGGAGCCCTCCACTGCGGCGTCTCTCATAGTAAGTGCGCACTTATGGACACTAAACCCCGCATAACATGCCGTGCCATACCATACCATACCATACCATACCATACCATACCATACCATACCATACCATACCATACCATACCATACCATACCATACCATACCATACCATACCATACCCAGACTGGAAATGGAGCTCCGTGGACTAGATCCTTATCTGCCTCGCTTGAAGGAAGTATACAGCCGGTGCATTCTCGCGGTCTACGTGTTGTGTGTTGGAAAGCGGACCGAAAACTGCACATGGATGTTAAAGAAGAGTAAGCGGGCGAGTTTTCTCTCGAAAGTTCCACGAGTCAAATAAATGCTATGAGCCTAACCGCTTCGGAGTGCCATTCACTAAGAAAAGTTTCATGTACAGGCGCGGCCATAAGTAAACGGAGCATGCTATTGCGTTCGAAGTGCAATCACGCTTTCTCCATTGGAAATGAAGAAGCGTTGTTTGTCTACAAGAAAACCCATCAACCTCCGCTACCAGCATGCGCGTACCACTGTTGGAAATTTCGATTAGGTGACGCGTGAAAAATATTCTAAGACAGTTGCGTGCTCCGTTTACTTTTGTCCGCGCCTGTACACATTATGATGCACAGGAGCGGTCATACCGGAGCCTGGTATTCTATTCCAAATGCAACTACTCCTTTCCTAACAGAAATGATGGATCAATATGCGCCCGTGACAATCAGATCCGACGATCACTACGAGCCTGTATATGTCATGCCACTCAATTTCCGTTTGGCAACAAGTAAACGCTGCTAGCATGCGGGAGGTGCGGAGTTCGACAACTAGTGCCGCCGGTACCCAGCGGTGGTACAAGGAGGGTACACTCTAACGCGATCACAAGATGTTCACTTCACGGTTAAACTACTCGGACTGAACCGCTTTAACGCGGTTTCTTTTAGCAAGAAGGCTGCAACGAATACATGAGCTTAACTATCCGAAGGATGCTTCTATCCTCACCGTCATGTTTGTTGCGGAGAAAGTGACCATCACGCCACAAAAACTTTGTTGGTCCTTCTTAGTCGAAACGAATGTAATAACCTTCAAATCGCGCTAGACTGCAGAAGCTTTCCCTGGAGTTTGCCCGGCTTATCTAGGGTGAAGTGCCTGAAAAATGGGTCATCGACCGCACCTTCAGTACATAAAAACACCTTGTGCCATGGCGCTCTTTGGCCACAGATTCTCTCGCGCCATAAAAAAATATCATCATCATCAAATATTGCGACGAGACAATAACGTGCTGCGTTTACTTCTGTCCGCATCTGTACGTGCGTGTGTGCGTGCATTCATATGCAGGTGCGTGGGTGCGTTTAATAGGAGGGAAATTTCTTGCTAGAGCTGCTACCACGTAACTTTCAGTGGACCAAGACCAGTCCGCTATCCTCCCCGCTGTTTGATTACATAGTGACGACAACGAACGACGAGGCTCCTTAGCTATCACAGCAAAAGCGCCTTCTCGAGGGATGGCAGCCACGCCCTCATTAAGGCACTTGGCGCGAAAGCTTACCGGGAGCTGTTGATGTCGTTGCTTAGCCACGTGCTACATTGGAAACAAATTGAAGAATAAATTTTCACCTGCCAAGCTTCCTGAACAAGCGAGGACAAGTGTGGTGAAGCTTTATACTAGAGCCCGCTTAACCAAACTCTAGTGGCAGCCGTTAACTTGCCCAAAGAGTGAGAGCGAATTAGGTTTCACATCGCGCACCCAGAGCCTGCGTGATATCCGGGTTTCGTAGCGGACACTTATTTGAGGCGCGCTTCGCGCCACGAACTATATACATATAGCTAAAATTGACCGGACAATTCGAAGGTGCGGCCCGTGCCGCCGGAACAGCTCTGCCCGCCGAATTGTCGGAAAAGAGAGAACCGCACGGGCATGGTATACCAGCCTTCCGTGAGTGGTTGCGTGCTCCAGTATGCACGGAGACACAAATGGCCGCTTCCGTCTGCGAATCTTTACTTCCGCCGAGGCCGATTCCGTAAGTAATGCTGCCGGTGCTCATCTCCGCTCCTCGCTCCACATTGGGAGCAGCAGTTTCCGGTTTCGGCCGTCTCGCTACGCGCACTTTCGCGCTCTCGATTCTCCCAGGGAGGGCGCGCGCGTGCACCGAGAATATACGCGCTCATTTGCATCCCTTCACGACGCTCACTCAGATCACGTGGTTGGAGCTCCCTTCTCAGCTACCGGCTCCTTCCGCTTGCGACGGTAAACACGTACGCTCCTTAGAGGCGCATTATACGAAAGCAAAGAAAAGGAGGAGGGTGTCCGGGGCGACAGCGCAACGACCGCGCTCGTGCAGCCGTTGCATGCAAGCAGCAGGGGACGCGTTGTGTATCTAGAGCGGCGGGATGGCGGGCGAAATAATAAATACTCGCGCTGTCGGAGCCCCGGAAGAGCCCGGAACGAGTCTCTAAGCGAGTAGCAAAAAATTACGCGGCCGAAGCGCGGCCACAGGGCAGCAGACGACGGGGCGAGGAGGCAGGCTGGTAAGAGCTGTGAGGAGATTGTGTAGCCGTCGAGGGATTAAGCGAACTTTCTTCACACGTGGGGCTATTTCAGTCCCCGCATTCGAGGCGCGTACACGCATGCAGCTTCCCACGCTGAAGCAGCATTAAAGCATCTGTTGTTGCGATGGCGGGACATCTCGACACGGCGGTACTTCTTTTTAATTCCCTATTTTAAGAATAGCCTTTTTGTTTTTGCTCGAACACGTGCCAGCGTATTGAATTGCACTTCCTGTTCGTGACCGACGACGCGTACGTGTTTATCGTCGTACTCCGTTGTCGCCATGGAGTCCGAAAAAGACAAACGTAAATGCGGGCAGATAAGGCGCCGTGGCAGACAGGAAAAAGAGGAACAAATAGAGAATTTTATGAGGATGTTACTGAAGAAGGGATTCAGCAGGGAACCATCAGTTCGGCATTTTCCGGCTTTGCAGGTTACCTGCTTGTAGAACTTTTTCTGTCGAGCACTAACTTTTGGTGGCTGTAGCCGGCACAGTTGTCTGCTTAGTGTGTTGACAAGAGGGGGCTTCCGCCTTGAAACGCAGCCGCCTAATCGCTTCTACTGTGCTTTACTCGCTGAGTCCCTCTTGAGAGCTTGAAGACACACTACTTCCTTAAGTTTCTTAATTTCACATTCGCCTATTCTTGACGCAGGTACCGAGAAAGCGGGGAATGCGGTTATACTTCAAGCTCTGAACGAGACATCCTCAGTGGCTCTTCCTGTCTCAAACAAGCAGGATTTAGAAGAAGTGCACGACGTCTTCGTTACTGTGAAGTGCACTAACTTGCATGGGAGTGCCATGCGTCGAGATTTCTGGATACTGGTACGAACACAGAGAGCGAAAGATAAAAAAAAAGGGTAGACACAGAGCCGGACAGAGCGAGCCGAAATGTGCGCGAGAAATCTTTACTCCCGTGTGCGCAACGCACAAGGCGCAATGTTGCAGATGCTTTAAATTGTCGGAAACTGACTGCGGGCGCCTCATCGCTGTCTGCTGCGTCTGTAACCACACGAAGCGCTTCGGCGAGGCTTGTGCAACCTAGAGGCAGATGCTATTTGATCTTTGTGGGACTGCTTTCATGAGGCGCTGACGTAGGCGTCATAGAAAGGAGGTCGTGCTTTCTAGTTTACTTTATCGGGAGGGGTTTAGACGGACTCAGAATTCTCGACGTCATGTGACTATGACGCCAATGCGGGTCCGGAAACGCGCTCGCCGAAAGCCGAGATGGAGAAATTTGATGTGCCCCGGCGTTAAAATGAATAAGGTGCTGACATCTATAATGAATGGAATCGCGCTCTCGCTCCGCAAATATAGGGCGTTGTGTGTTTGTCTCCATCGCACCGTTCGTGATGGACGGCAACTGTGGAACTGAAATTTCGTTTTTATAAACTGCTCATCGGAGCTCCGATTTGTCGCCGCTTCATTCTGCAATATTTGGGTCGATAGAATTCACGTCCAAAATGTGGCGATAAGGGCCAACGGTGCTTGCGGTTAGTAGCGAGGCGCGGCAAGAACGAAGCATGTGTCGTGGTGCTCGCGCTTCATTTCCCGCCGTGGGACAAGGGAGTTTCCATGTATTCAATGTTCATTTCAAACCCCGCCCAAACAGAAGACCTCGGCAATTATCTGGGCACGCACTGTCCCGCCATTCGTGACGAGGCGCAGTTGCACTAATAAGCATTGAGCACGCGCAGCTGCTATTTGCTTCCTTTTCGGTTCGGTCGTTGACGTGTGTCATTTAACCTGCACACGAATCAGTGCGACAGTGTCCCAGCGGACAGAAAACCACCTAGGCCCACTCTAATAGCGACTGTGGTTAGAAGGGAAGGCCAAAAAACGTTTGCAGTAGCTGCACAGCTCATTTTCTGACGTGCGGCTTTTGCTGGTAATGACCGGCAATCTTAATTTGTTGTATTGCTGCTTCCATAAGCCGATATCTACAGGTCGCGCACAAAAACATAGCTGTTTTAAAACAACAAGCAAATGCGGTAAATTCTAACCACAGTGGTCTGACACTGACGCAAGGTCAAAAGCTTGAGTCTTACGTGAAACGCAAAGAACAAATACACATGTGCAAACCTTATGCGAAGCCTACATATGGAAATATAAATAGTTAGTTGTCTTCAACATTTTCCTTCGTTCGACATAATCGACATCGCTCTGTTTCGATGGAGGCTACGGAAAAAGTTGGGTCGATGGATTGTAGGGGTACATGAAAGTTACATGTAGTATGAGGCCGCGGTGCGGAGCTTATGAAGCTTGCTGGTTGCCAGCATGAAGCAGTTTTATGTCGAATGATGCATGCGCTACTTAACACATTTGCTTGGTAAAGACAGCCTAAATGCACACGAGTGCCTACGAGTCCGTAGAAAACGGACATAAAGCTGCTTCCCATAGGCTAAGGATAAATAAACCCCAGTGTTCTTTAAAATTTTATCCTTGCGAAGCTGCGCAGAACTAATTTCTAGCCGCTTGAATTTCTCCGCAGTATACGACACCATCAATCAGCGAATTTCACGAAATCTTCCATAGGCGAAGGCACATCGCCTCTGAGAAATTTATACCATGCAGATACCAAATCGCTCTTTCTTTTCTTTTTTTTCTTTAAAAGCCGCACAGAAATAAATAAAGCTACTGGCGAAAGAGAGTTACCGCGCACGCTTTCCAATAAAATTCAAAAGTGGACAATTCTGTTAAAAAGGTAACATGAAATTGCTAATCCGATAGCTTATTTGCCAACCATAGGGTTCCCTCTGCAGCCATTCCAGTGATGCTTGTTTTGTCTGAGATTTCTTCGAGAAGCCGATGCACCCCTGCTTCGGAAAATCTTTGCAATCCCACTGCTGCCGCTAAGACACTGGTGCACTCATGGTATTATTACATAATGCGCTTTGTTTTTGAGCCTTGATGATAGCAAGCCTCACACAAATGCAGAAGTTTAGCCTTGGCTTCCTGATACAATTGCTGCTCTCAAACCTATACCTCTCACGAACGTGCGAATGATGTTTCTCTCCTTGTGAGAGTCTAGCAAAATAAAGCTGCGTAACTTTATCCACGCAGTCTGTTTTTGAAATCCCATGTTCATAAACGCGGCCAGCAAGACCAAGGTCGTCGAGCCCTTAACCTACCCAGAATATTAAACTCGTCTCAGGTATTCTAGGACGACGGTTGAAAATTGTGACCGTAAATGAGAGTGCAGCGCGGAAGCAGCACCGACCGAGCACTCCATCGTTCAGCGACGGTTCATTCAAGCGCGAAGCTGAGGAAGGACATCCCTTATTTCTTTTCGTCTTCCAAAGCTGCAGTTTTCGTTTTGTATTCGCTCGCTTATTTCTTTCCTTTTCGAACGGCGCGCGAATGCGTCCATTACTCGGCAAAGTAGAGCAGCAGGCCACGCGCCGCTCCTGTGCATCTGAACAGCCACGGGGTAAAAACGTAAACAGTGGCGGGCCCTCCGCAGGTATTGCGGTAGTGACTTGTCTCAGATAACGTTACGAGCAGACCCTCCGCCGCCGCGCACGTGCCTGCGTCTACGTCTAGTCTGGCGTCTCTTTCCTCTCTCAATTTTTTTCCCCTCTGCGCTAACGCCCTCCCCTATCCTCGATTTCCTCTTTTGTTCTTTCGCCTAACGTCCTGCTAACTGAACGGCTGATTCAACAGAGAGCAATAAACAGTTGGCTATGATTTTCCAGAAGTACTCATTTAACTTGCTGATTTGCATCTAGCATTTGTAGGGCAATAAAATTTTCGTGCACTCGGAAAATTGATTGGGCATTGCTAAAATTAGGCGATGGCCCTTCGATGTTGCGTCATTCATAGATTTTATTTTCCACATAAAATTTATGCACCATGGTAAGTGACGTCTTATAGCATGTCCTTTTATACTAGAAGCGCTGTACTATTTGGGTTTTGGCTTTGAAAGAATGCGTTACTACGGATCTAGGCGTTAAAGTAGAAGCGAGAATTTGAAAACAACAACTTTCAAAGGACAGCTACGTTAACTGTAGGTTTTGCAGCGAACGATGGAGATGGGTTTACTGGCGGGCGGCCCATGGAATCACCTGTTTGCACAATAGAGAATACGAAGCGCACTGCCAGACTTACCTTGACTATCACCTACAATTTTCTTCCTGCCGGCGACATATGCCCTTCTGTTCAGACACAAGCAGCTGCTGACAGAAATCAGCCTTTAATGTCCTCTGAACCTCAGCCTAATTCTTGATGCGGAGCGTCCTGCTTACCGCATCCCTTGAATCGTTGTTCGTTTCAAAGACAATGCAAAAATATTTCGCCGGTACGACTCAGAACGTTTTCAGGTCAATAAACTCGCGTTACATACTGGAAGGCGATGCCTCCCGGCAAAACGAGGGCCTTGAGCGTCGGTGACGGGACCGGTCGCATGCCGCGTCGGCTCCGTGATAGATCGCAATCAATTGCGATACATCAAATTTCCCCCCTGTAAGCCTGGTACCATCGTCTCCAGGAACCTCAGCGGCACCCGTCTACACCACGTTTGTAAAGGTGGGGCCAATTTTTGACCACTTTTCGGGCATTTGAAGTCTTCGTCACGCCGCGGTGGTGCTAAGCCTAACGGCGCCAGGGCCTGCGATGGCCCCGGTCGGGGATCCCTCTGCTCCGGCGGCTCCAAATCAAGTCACCGGGTACGACCCGCAGTCCTTGCGGATCGTAACAATGGATACCAACCAATCCGAGGGTACGACACAAGGCGAGGTTCCTCTACCAACCGAGGACGATTACCTTGAAGATATGGTCCGCGTCTGGCGCGGAAAGAAGAACGCGGCGGAGGCATCGAGGGACGCTGGTGCTGGTGCCACCCAGCAACAGGCGCCGGCTAGCTCTACGCATACGCAGGGAGGGAGTGCGCTGAACGCAGCCTCGAAGCGCTCCAAGCAACTCCGGTGGCGGCCGCAGAACACGCCGCGTATCGAAAAAGACGACATCGTCGTGGTGCTGAAACCGCGAAACACGGTCGACCTCAGAGCAACTTTTGGTCCTGGACAAGCCGGCGCTGCAATCCGCAGCATCCTCGGGGACGACGCAAATGAAGGACTTGCGGTGTGGCCTGTTTGGGACCAAAACGTGTTAGTATGTGCGTTGAAATCAGTCGACGCTGCGGAGAAGCTACTCCGGGATATTGTGCTGCGGGTTGGGGAACGCGAGCTACCGTTCCGGGGACACCCCAAACTCTCCGGTGCGTTCTGTCGCGGCGTCGTGAGTGTTTCGCCTGACGAAACGTCTGAAAGCGTTAAAAGAAAACTCTGTGCGGAACCAAATGTGATGTCTGTGCGCAAGCTGGGGGAACCCCGGTTGCGGTGATCACCTTCGCGGGGACTAAGGTGCCACGGACGGTGTTGTACAGCTACGAACGGCTCCCTGTTCGCCTGTACAAGAAAACAGTGCCTGCATGCCACCGCTGTGGCACAGTGGGCCATCGGGCCGATGCGTGCCCGCGACCGCAGCCGGGGCGCTGCAAACGCTGCGGAGTCCAGGTTCACGATGCCACTCCTGACGGCCCGGCGGAACATGACTGTGTTCCGAGCGGCCTCATCTGCGGAGGCGGCCACCCTACCGGAGCTCCTGGCTGTGCCGGGCGGTTCCGGAAAGCCATCAAATCCAGCTCCCCATCAGGATCCAAACCGAAGACAAAGACGGGGCCCAAGCAGGCTCCTCCGCCCAAGGCCAAGAAAGCGCCAGCCGATCAGGAAACCAAGGCCAAAACCGGGCCATCGAAACCTGTCAAGTCCGCGACCCAGGCGGTGCCCCCGGTCCTCAACGCCAGGGACTTCCCGCCCTTGGCACCCGTCCAACCACAGGTGAGCAGTTGGAGTAGGGCAGTCTCCGGGCCCCCTACCCGTCCCTCCCCTACCCGTCCCTCCCCTACCGAAACCGCCCTACAGCAGCAGGTAGAGGAGCTCAGGCGCCAGAACCAAATTCTAGCGCGCAAAATTCAGGAATTAGAGGCCAAACAGGCCGGGTCATCCGAACCAATGCAAGAAGCTGAGCCAGACGACGAGGATGACGGATCATCCGTAACATCTTGCCTCACTAGCGTCTCGCGGCAGAGCGGGGACACGGTAGTTGGATCTACTGGTCGCGTTGCCGGCCTAGAGGCACTGCAGCGCCAAACCGAGCAACTGGAGGAGCAAGTGGCGGCCCTCCCGAATCAAATCATGTCAGCAGTCCGCGAGTCCTTCCAGGACATGTTCAAGGCAGCTTTAACGCAAGCACTTCCCGACCTTATGGCCCAGGTCACTCACTCGGTCCTTAAAGCCGTGCAGCCCTGGGTCAGCACCCAAATCAAGAACGCCATAAGCTGCGAATCCCCTCACCTCAAACGTAAGACAGCCTCCCGCCAGGCAGCGGAGGAAGATGGTTCAGGCTCGGCAGCTGGTGGGTCGGCTCACTGGGGTTGCGCCGGCTCCCGGCCAGAGCTAATCCGATCGCCCTTAAATAAATACAACAAGATGGCTAGCAGATGTAATAGGAATGCTAAAAACTTTGAAAAATTCCAGATCATCCAATGGAACTGCAGGGGTTTCAGAGCTTGGAAAAAGCGGTCACACCTCCAGCTTTACCTGCAGTCCCTAGGTGACATGCCGGCGCTCATTGCCCTGCAGGAGCCCGGCATAGACGCTAAATTATCAGGCTACAGCACCTTTCAGGGGGGCCCCTCTACGTGCATCCTTGTGACTAAGGCTTACACCGTGGTTCAGGTCGACTTAGACTTGAGTACCGAGCAAGAATATACAATGGTCCGAGTACTGCCTCTCAGACGCCGCGACCCGTCAATACATATCCTCAACATATACTGCCCTCCGCGTAAGCCGCGCGTAACTTTCAATGAAATCTTCCTTCGCGCGATAAAATTGGCAGCCAAAGAGCCTCCAGTGATCGTTGGAGACTTCAATGCTCCCAGCCTTCATTGGGGCTACCACTTCGAACAGGCAAGAGGACGTAAGCTGGCGGAGCTCATCTCCACCCTCAGCCTCACGTTGCTCACGGACCCGGCGTATCCCACTCGAGTGGGGAATTCGGTAACCCGCGACACGTGTCCAGACCTTTCTCTCGTTAAAAATGCTAGAGCGGCCGCCTGGGAGAACTTGGGTGATTCTCTAGGCAGCGATCACCTCCTTCTCCGGATTACACTCGAGGTAAAGGCAGCGCGAAAAAAATTGGGTCAGGCCAAGCTGACCGATTGGCACAGATTCCGGAATCACACTATCCCTCCCGTACTATTTTCCGGCGGCTACGCGGAGTGGGCTAACCACATATACAACATTCAGAAACAACACGTCACAACACTACAAACCACCGAAGAGATCCCCGCAGTGGACACCCACCTCCTGCATTTGTGGGAGGTGCGCCGGAGCTTAACTAAACGGTGGAAAAATCAGAAAACTAATCGCAAATTACGCGACCGCATAGCCAAACTCACAGAGCAGGCTGCAGCGTATGCTGCCGAGCTCTCAGATTCAAATTGGATAGCACGCTGCGACGCCGCAGCTCATCAGATGAGCTCGAAGGGGACGTGGCGTCTCTTTCGCAGTCTAATCGACCCCTCCCAAACAAGAGGGGGACGCAAAAGCAGCTCCGGCGGGCTCTGCAAGGGTTCCAAGGTACGACGGCGCAACTTGCGGACACTCTGTGCGACAGATATCTCTGTCGTATGGAGGACCCGCCTGGGCCAGAGTACATGTACTTTGGCAGGCCTAATGAAACACTCGATGCCCCTTTTGAGTTGCATGACCTTAAGGCGGCCTTAGCAAAAATGCGCCGGGGTACGGCTCCGGGACGGGACCATATAACAGTGAACCTGTTAGCGAACCTACCGGACTCAGCCTACCTTCATTTATTAGAATACATCAACCAGATCTGGGACGGGCGTCCACTCCCTCCCGAGTGGAAAACGTCACTTGTGACGTTTATCCCTAAAACAGGTAAGGCCGTGAATACGGACAACCTGAGGCCCATATCACTGACCTCATGTGCGGGCAAGCTTATGGAGACGATGGTACGGGATCGCCTCTCTCCATACCTGGAGAGCAAGGGCTTCTTTGCAGTCACCATGTTCGGGTTTCGCCCTCACATGTCTGCACAGGATGTCCTTCTCCAGCTGCACAGGGATGTAATACGACCCACAACTATCCAACACAATGACAAAGCCATCCTCGCCCTTGATCTGAAAGGGGCTTTCGACAATGTGAAACACGGAAGCATCCTGGCCAACTTGAGTTCTACCCATTGTGGGGCTAGGACCTACGCGTATGTAAGAGATTTCTTGTCTAATCGTCAGGCCTTTCTTCGGATTGAGGACGAGGAATACGGCCCTTACATGATGGGAACACGGGGTACCCCTCAGGGAGCAGTGTTATCACCGCTCCTGTTCAACATTGCTATGATGCGCCTCCCAAGCCAATTGGCCCGGGTGGAAGGCATTCAACACGCGTTATATGCAGATGATATTACAATTTGGACCACTCAGGGGAGCCTTGGGGACATGGAGGACCGCCTTCATCAGGCTGCTTCCATAGTCGATGCGTATGCTAATGTCTGTGGGCTCCAATGTGCTCCAGCGAAATCAAAGCTTCTGCATGTCAGAGCGAACCCAAAGGATAGGACAGCAATACACATCTCTCTGTCAGGAGGTCCTATTAAAGAGGTGGAGGAGCTCCGTATTCTGGGCCTTTTCATTCACCAGAGACTCAGACCGGACTCCACTATTGCGAAACTCAAGAGAGTAGGCGAACAGGTAGGGCGCATGATCCGCCGCGTTTCCAACAAGCGGGGTGGTCTGCGGGGCAGGGACGCGCTTCGGCTCGTCAATGCCTTCGTGACTAGCCGGATCCTCTACGCCGTGCCATATCTCCGCACTACGAAGCAAGACGAGGCGCGAATAGACGCCATCATCCGCAAGGCAACTAAGCGAGCCCTGGATCTCCCGGTGGCTACCTCTAATGCCAAACTCAAGGCATTGGGGGTGCTAAACTCCTATCAGGAGTTGCGGGAGGCCCACCTCGTGAACCAATACCCGCGGCTCACGCAGACGGCTCCTGGGCGCCGCCTGCTAAACCGCTTACACATCCAACACGACTGCACTCCAGAGGAGGCGGAGCGTATCCCAGTACTATGGCGCCATATGCTCTGGGTCTCCCCGCTCCCCCGTAACATGGACACCGACATGCATGAAAACAGACGACAAGCGCGGGCTCGGGCTCTTCAGAGACAACACGGCTCCCGACCCGGTGTATATTATGTTGACTTAGCAGGGCCATCGCCCACGGGATTTTACTCGGCCGCTGTCGTTCCCCAGGAAATGCACGTTGATGGACTCTCCTTTCGAGCCCCGAATTCAATGCGGGCCGAGGAAGTAGCGATAGCGCTTGCTGCCGCCCACGCCAATTCGAGAATAATCATCACGGACTCCCGAAAAGCATGTGAACATTACTTGGCAGGGGAGATCTCCCCCTTAGCTGCTTGTATTCTACGACGGACTGCCACTGATCCAACATCCAAACGAATCATTTGGGCTCCTGGCCACCAGGGCCTACGAGGTAATGAGGCCGCTGACGCGGCTTCCCGAGCGCTTACTCACCGGGCTCCTCATCCCAGCTCTTCTGGCTCGGAGACTAACCAGCCGCTGCTGCGATTCAGGGAAATATTAACATATTATAGCGACAACCACCGCCTTTTCCCGGCCCCTGCAAAAGGGCTGAGTAAGACGGAGGAGCGAACTTTAAGGCGCCTACAGACAGGTACTCTACTCTGTCCTGCAATAATAAAACATTACGATCCTAACACGGATGGGCGATGCCCACACTGTGGGGAGACCTGTGATATCTTCCACATGGTGTGGGCATGTACTCAAAATCCCCGCCTCCTCCCTTCCTCTACCCTTTCCAGAGAGGCATGGGAGACTGCCCTCCTCAACTGCTCCTCGCTTGAGTCCCAAAGGGCTCCGGTGAAACGGGCGAGAGACGGGGCCTCGTCATGCGGTGTCCCGGTCTAGGGACGCCGACCATGTAGCGGGGCCACTCTGTGGCTCCCAAACTCTTTTTAACAAAATAAAAGTTTTCACCACCATCCCGGCAAAACGCCTTGCGTACTAGCATCTCCTGTAAAGTTCGTGAGCGTATGAGCCCTCTAAAAGTGGATGATGTGAGACATTTTGAACGAAAAACAGCAAGCAGAGTAAGGAAACAGAGCGCACGCCAGACGGCTAAGACCAAGTCACGCGAGATCCTCGTTACTACACTATTGTGTATCTTAGCGCACGCTTCTTCCGCCTCCAGGTCTGCTTTCGAGCTACTCTAGCCATCTTGCAGGAGCATTATGTGTTCTCTTAAGAAAGCGTTGAGCGTCTTCCTAGTGGAATCAGCTGAATGTGGCTTTAGCCAGTACATACAACCACCAGAACTGATGGCAAATTTCACCCCTGCAGCTTCAGCTGCTGGCTGAGCAGCTTCAGCTGCTCAGCCAGCAGGACCAACGAGGAAGGAGAGTTAGAGAGAGTGAAAAAAAAAATCCAAGCCAGAAAGGCTTAGCTCGCGTTGGTAAGGCTGAACAGGGTGGCCGGGCAAAGACACGTAAACGACACGGACAGGAAAGCAGCGCACGAATAAAATAAGCACACCACAAGGTTCACAGAGAGGCTTTGAGAAGCCATGCAGACATGTTGACTTCAGACGCTCGCTGCTGTCGGTTGTTTCGTGTGTCTTTCGACGGTAAATCGCATGGACCGAGAATGTCAGCCTCCGAGGATTGTCAAGCGTCCAAACGGCCCAGATGTTGACCGGCGATGCGAGGACAGAGGTGTGCTGACTGGATTTTTTTTTTTACAACAGCACACACCCCAAGTAGGCGTGAAAAAGAACCCCTCTCTTCATCATCCCCGCAACCACTCCCATCCCCTTCCATAATAATAATCACTACAAACACGAAACTGGAAAGGCGACCCCTGGCGACAGATTGAGAAGGAAAATCGCATCGGTCGGAACATGACAGTCGCAGTGCGGTCGCGTTACAAGGATGGCTCAGTGGAGCGAGGGGAGCAAGTCGGCCGCCGAGGAAACTAGCACCTACCAAAAAAGGATACAATAGGCTCAATAAAACTTTGTCCTTTGGCGGTGTTTCTCCTGCATTGTGTGCTTCTTCAAGTGCGGACCGGGCAGGTTTGTTGTCCGTAGCTGTTTCACCTCTGCAATGTCAGGCCGCAGCGATTGAAAAATGACTCTGTCTCTTTTCTACATATCTAGTGCTGCTTCCCTTTAGTTTCACACAGTAGCCGTTAATGATGTTTATGTTTCTGGGGCTTCAATGTCCCAAAGCTATTCATGCTATGAGGGACGCCGTAGTGAAGGACTCCGGAAATTTCGACCACCTGGGGTTATTTAACGTGAACTGGCATCGCACAGTACACGGACGTCTAGAATTTCACCTCCATCGAAATTAGGCCGCCACGGCCGGGATCGAACCCCCGTCTTTCGGGTCAGCAGCTGAGCGGCATAACCACTGAGCCATCGCGCCGGAAATAGCTGTTAATGAGCCCTTTGAGGCCCATCTAAGAGGGGCCTTCCGCTTTATCAATTCACCTGATAAACTCATACCAGCTCGCACAAACTCAGCCAAATTGTTACTTTGCATTGACATTGCAAGCACTTGCGACCGGGTTTGCCATAAGAGCTTGAGGCGTGGGCTGAAAGTCATTGTACCAAAAAAATAGCAACGTAATGGTTTCAAGAACGCTTACGTGGCCAGGGTTAGGTTACCCGTCCATTTAAGATTGTCGGCGTCTAGTCTGATGTGCCTCGAGATTCAGTTGCAGAATCAACATGCTTTCAAATAAATATTATGAAGTTCGTATTGACATTAGTTTTCATGTTACCTTTTTGCCTGCGACAATTCATCGTCCCTTATCTTACTTTAACACTTCAGAGAACTGCAAAATAACTAGCATAAACTACGCAGCATTGTCCTGATTGGAATATCAGCACCTAGAAGTTGAAGCCTATGAGATTTACTAGGCCAGGGTATTTACTAACTGAAACTTGCACTTCTGTTCATGACATTATTGAACCGGTTTGGCGGCTTAAATATTTAGCCGCTCATTTAGCTGCATTCCTCTCCTGGAACACTCATATTCAATTTTCTTTTAACCAGCACGTGCAAGTCCCGGTTTAATTGAACTTTTCTTACTAGAGGATAAAAATGACACAAAACATCTCGCCTCTAACTCACTCACGTGATCAAAACTTGAATATGGACTTTTAAATTTCGGAGTTCCCACTATCCGTGCATTAACAAACTTGATCCGTGCTCAACATGACCGTTCGGTTCATAACATGTTCATAAATGCGAAGAATTGTCCCATTTTAAGGCTTCCCTTTATTTTCGCGACAAGTCCAGACTATTTCTTCTAGGGGGAAAGAAATAAAACTAGCGGTTAACTTTTTCCTGTAGTTTCATCATTTCTGCAAAGCTGAACAGCCCTTTTCCTGTCTCCAAGATAACCCGTTTTCAATCCTTTCACTTACAATCCACGCGCGGAATAGTCGGCCAAGATAGGCGAAATAAATCTGAACTTTTATTCCCACTAGCTAAATAATTACTGCTCGCCTACCACAGGGCAAATCACACCACCGAGGTATTCCTATTTCTTTTCGTGTGCTATTTTCCACTGTCTTGTTTCATAGCTTAATTTTTGAGATTTCTTTTATGTTTTTTCTTGCGTGATGGTATTTCTTGTTCGATGTAGAGGTTGCTTGTACCGATCAAACAGTATTTTTCTTGTGTTTCGTTGATTGATTGTATTCCCTTGTGCTCCCTTTTTTACATTTATATTATGCTTGTTAACTGTGTCCTTGACCACTTCACTCCTCCCCCCCCCCCTTTCTAAGACGCATGTGGACCGTCAGGTTAAATAAAACTACTAAATATTCTAGCAATGACAAAAAGAACGTGAGTACCGCATGTATTGCTTATTTCATGTGAGCAACTTGTATTACATTTTCTTCCGTCATATCGTAGACGACGGCGTTATTTAAGCTAGCGGATGAAACAAAACCATCCGTGCAGACACATCCGCAGGCCTCTCATATTTAGTGTGTGAACGACTTTGTGTCCTCCTTTAGGGACAAGAACAAGAAGGTTGGACGTAGTTTGCGTTCATATGAGAAGAGTCTTCGACTGAACTGGACTATTTTTTCATTCATTTACTGGCGTTTTTAAACCCTTAATTAACAAAGAAACAGCCAATTCCAATTCCAAATTTCCAATTCACCAATGAGAATGTCATGCGAGGTGGGAACTACCCCATGAGTGTGGCTCAGCCTAGAACCCAGGATACTGCTAACAACCAAAGTAAATCAAACCAAATACCACATGACTCTCTCCCTGGTAAGATGTGGGGACGCCTTCGTCCCCTGCGTTCACTTTCCCGCATTGCACACCCCACTGTTGTTAGCTCCTCCGAAACGCGCTCTTCTGTTTTGGTTACTTTAACTAACAGGGGAGGGCGCTCGCGTCGTAGCGACACCAGCGCCACGGATGGCGTTTGCTGCGCGCGCGCGGGGGATAGCTGGCCCTCTTCTCCCTCGGCACCGGGAAGCAAGCGGACGTTTCGCTCGCGGCTTCGCTCTTCGTCGACGGGCGCCTCTTGGTTGGAACTTACTCCCGCCGAGCCCGTCCCGCTCGACCTCGAAGTTTTCCCTTTGCCCTACCGTGGGCGGACGTTCGCTCGTAGCCGTGCTGGTGAGTCGGACATCCTAGATTCCTCAGTGTATTTTGTTGCTAGCTGGCGTTATTGTTGCTATAGCAATAAATGCCTTGTTTGTGTCAGCCAGTGTGTCGTTCCTTTGTTCCCGCAGAGCACGGCCCGCCGTGGTCGGCGTGCGCTCAGTAGCGTACGCGACCACGGGGTGGGGTCAGCGCGGTTTTGAACTGAGTCAGCCGCGCTTAAACGGGGAATACGTGTTTATCTTCCCCGATTTAAACCCCACATTTGGCGCCCAACGTGGGGCCTGCTCTTGGAACATTGGACGACAGTCTGTTCGGTTCGAGGAACGCTCTTTGTCCGGACTTGACAAGTGCTAGGCCTAGAGTGAATTTTGATCGCTAGGACCTGCGGCATGCTTTCTTGAGTGCGAGGTGTATTGCGCTGCAGCATGTTTGAACTTTTCGACATGCTCAGCATGTTTTTTTTTGTGAAGTTTTCTTCCTGGAGTTTCTTCAAGAACCACTTGGTCCGCATCGAGGGAGCGCGAGGCCTAGCGCCCGCGGAGTTGCCGAGCCCGAAGCGAGTGAGTACGGAAGCCGCGTGGGTGGTCCGAGTTTCTGTATATATTTTCTCGCTGTCTCTTTTTCGACTCTGGGAGTCGCGGCTATGGGAGCCGGGTGGCCTGGGGCCACGGGTGCCGTAACGAGCTCGCTGGTATTGCAGCTCGGCACCGGGCGTTCCGACACCGTCCGATACGGTGGGCGCCGATCGCTCAAGCTGCTTTGTGCAGTGAGCGGGGAGGACCACCCCACAACGCTGATGTCTCCTCGCGGCTGCGCGCACGAAACCCGTTTCGGGTCTTTCTTTTGTTGGGGGTCATCGACCGCCACTATGGTAGTGAGGCCTAAGGCTATTCATAGCTGCCTGCGCCATGTCAAAAGTGACACGACCGCCGGACCGTGGTGTTGAGAGGGGGCGCACTTTGCTGGCCGCCTGTTTTTTTTTTAACCTCGCATGAACCGAGCATTCTCGTTCAACTCAAGAAAGGGCTTTGTTCACTCGAACTTTGCGTTGCACAGCCGCCCGACACGTTTTGCTAGCGAGTTGAGCATTGAGCCACCAGGCCTTTGTGTACGCCGTTTCCCCTCCCGTGACCTACGTTAAAGGCATGCGGAGTGTGTTTTGGCAATCTTTCAGATCCAGTGGAGCCACTCCGGCTTGCTGGCGTGTGCACATCGTCTCGCTGCCGCCTGCTACGACGGAGCGGCCTGTATCCTGTTCGCCGCATCCATCCGGGGCAGCCGTGGCGAGATCAGACAGCAGCCACCTCCGGCTGCTGCCGCCCTGGCGACTACTGCGGAATCTTGGCCTGCAGTGGTCAACCGGCCCTCCTCTTCGCGGGCCTGCGGGCACATAGCCCGCGGGCCATGCGAGTCGTCCCAGCGGAGACCTTCACGCCGCCTTCGGAATACCGCGGAAGACTGCGTGCACCCTGTCGGCGTGACCTCCGCTGCACGACCTGCCTCAAGTGCATGAAGACCAGGAGACTCCTCCATAGCATGTAACTTGCAGGCGCGTGGGTCTATTTAAGGTTGGGGGGATGTGGGGACGCCTTCGTCCCCTGCGTTCACTTTCCCGCATTGCACACCCCACTGTTGTTAGCTCCTCCGAAACGCGCTCTTCTGTTTTGGTTACTTTAACTAACAGGGGAGGGCGCTCGCGTCGTAGCGACACCAGCGCCACGGATGGCGTTTGCTGCGCGCGCGCGGGGGATAGCTGGCCCTCTTCTCCCTCGGCACCGGGAAGCAAGCGGACGTTTCGCTCGCGGCTTCGCTCTTCGTCGACGGGCGCCTCTTGGTTGGAACTTACTCCCGCCGAGCCCGTCCCGCTCGACCTCGAAGTTTTCCCTTTGCCCTACCGTGGGCGGACGTTCGCTCGTAGCCGTGCTGGTGAGTCGGACATCCTAGATTCCTCAGTGTATTTTGTTGCTAGCTGGCGTTATTGTTGCTATAGCAATAAATGCCTTGTTTGTGTCAGCCAGTGTGTCGTTCCTTTGTTCCCGCAGAGCACGGCCCGCCGTGGTCGGCGTGCGCTCAGTAGCGTACGCGACCACGGGGTGGGGTCAGCGCGGTTTTGAACTGAGTCAGCCGCGCTTAAACGGGGAATACGTGTTTATCTTCCCCGATTTAAACCCCACAAAGTGTATCCGCACCCTCTTTTCTCGGGGACTTTCTTCCCACTAGCCTCCTGCACACCGCCGCCCCCCATGCTTGCGTTGCAATTGAGTTGATCTCAATATTGACATGCTAACTCCATCTACATTACAGCATAACTTTGAAACACTCCTTGACTAGCATGGATTTAACAACCTAATTGAAACGGTTACACGCCTGACACCAAACAGCAACACACTGTTAGATCTATTTATAACCAATGAAGCTATACAAAATACTACCTCCGGTGTTCTTGCCTCACATATCAGTGACCACATGCCAATTTTCCTATTTAGTCGAATGGCACTTAAAGACAGGCTGAAGAAGCCAGCCGTTATCCCAAAAATACAGAACATAAACAACAGCATATTATAAAAATTTCGCACTATGCTCCTAGGAACAAACTGGGATGTCATATATACCTCAGAAAACCTCTGATGAAGCGTATAATAATTTCTTGTCTCTATTTCTAAAAGCCTACTTCGTATCATTTATTTCAGTCCCTAAGCAAAAACCGACAAGATCTCAGAAACCTTGGATATCAAAAGAATGCCTTAAAATGATACGAAGGAAAGATAAGTTGTTCAAGAAGTTAACAACTACACGATGCACAAATGACTGGGAGATATTTAATCGCCATACAAACAAAACCAATCCTTTTATACGGAATAAGAAGCGAGAGTACCTTTACGACCTTTTTCAGCCAGAGCGCAACTCTAAACCGTATGTTCTCTGGAAAAATATAAATGAAATCTTAAACCATTCTTTTACAGATCATAGCGCTGGTGAATTAACAATAAACAACTCCCTGTTTTCTGGCATTGAGTTGGCGGAGGCTTTCAATAATCATTTTGTAAGTTTAGTTTCGAGTCCATATCATCCTGAGGCTACAAATGGAATCAATAGGAACAGTGAGAGTTTCTACGTAAGTCCCACAAATGAGGCTGAGATTCATACAGCATTCATTTCTTTGAACAATAGCACGGTTCGTGATATCGATGATATACAAATTAAGCCGGTGAAATATGTTTTAGATCTAATCTTACCACCCCTTTCATTTATATATAATTTGGTTCTTTCCACAGGAAAGTTTCCTCACAAAATGCAGGCATCAAAAGTAGTCGTTCTGTACAAGGGGGTGATGAAAACAACTTGTCGAACTACCGTTCGATATCTGTACTACCTGTTTTTTCTAAGGCCTTAGAAAAATTAATATAATCTAGAATCATTAAATTTGCACAAAAATGTCATCTAATTAATTCCGCACAATACGGTTTTCGTAGAGGCCGATCCTCTGAACTGGCCCTCCTGGCACAGAACGAAGTTATCCTGAAAGGCTTTGAAAACAAAGAGATGGTCGCTGGTGTATACGTTGACTACTCCAAAGCATTCGACCGTCTAAATCATGAGACTCTACTAAAAAAAGTTAGAAACATATGGAATTCGAGGTATACCCTTGGACTTAATACGTTCGTACCTGGAGCATCGCACACAAAGAGTTGTAATAGGCGAAAATCTTTCTTCTTCTCAGCGTGTTACTACAGGCGTGCCTCAAGGAAGCATCCTAGGGCCCCTATTGTTTAATTTTTATGTCAATTACATTGTAAACATTAGTACAAGGCCAGAATATATAATATACGCTGATGACACATCACTTTTATTTCGAAACAATGATCATAGCCAGCTTGTAAATAACATAAATCAATCATTGGATAATTTCAACGCTTGGAGTAACTTGACTTCACTGGAGATAAATGTAACCAAAAACAAAAGCTGTGTTTTTTCCACAAAGCAGTCTCCAATGCCTATCATGTCCTCAAATCATTACCTAATTTTTGGCTACGCTCCTATCGAACTTGTTGATGAAATGAAAACACTAGGCGTTTATTTCCACGAAAATATGTTTTGGGATAGGCACATAAATGAAATAATTTCACGCCTGGCAAAAACAGTAGGTATTTTAGCAAAACTCCATTTCTTCCTACCGCCGAAAATTAAGCTACATATCTATAACTCGTTATTCTTGTCTCAACTAAACTATTGTTTCATTGTATGGGGTACAACTACACAAACAAATTTAAATCGAATATACACACTACAAAAAAAAAGGCTATTCGCCATATAGCTGGGAAAGACTACTACACTGATACTGCGCCGCTTTTTAAGAATTTTAAAGCAATGTTAGTACACTATCTCTACTCGTATAACTTAGCAGTTCGCTACAAACAGCACATAACTGCCTCTGAGAGTGCAATATTGTCGATCGCCAGTTTAACAACACTTACACGAACATATCTTTCGCGCTCTGCTCATAACTGGACGGTACCTTTAGTACGAACGACGTTTGGCCAGCAAATGCTCGCACATACTCTCCCCACTCTGTTAAACTATTTTCGTGAAAGTAATGTTAATATTGAAAATGTTAATAAGAAAACAATACATTCATTCTTTCTCTCACAAATGTAATTTTTTCTGGTTTCCTGCAGTGTGTTCCTCCTATGTCTTTTTTGTATTTTTTGTGTTTGTTACTATTCACAATTGCTGTTATTCGCTGATCATGTTTATCATTCACATTGTGCCTTTGCCTTTAACACACACACAAAAACTGAACTACGTGTAGTAAGAGCTACAATGTCTGTAAATGTATACTCGTACAACTGTTATTACCGACACCTCGCTGTCTTGCCACGTAATGGGGCCCGAGCGCCGTCAAGTGAATTCACGTTCACTTTTTGTCTCGGGTCCCTCATTTCTTACTGAAATGAAAATAAACTTCAAACTTCAAAAAAAAATTCTTGACATTGATACGATCCCGCCAATCATCTTTGCATGTCCATTAACAACAAAATATAAGCGGACACTGCGCTGGAGTTTCCGCGCCTACCACTAGCGCCACCTTGCGGCCATCGCCGCTAGCAGAGTCCTGAAAACCATCTTTGCAGATGCACGATATTTATGATGAACATGCGGAACTATAGCGTAGTAGAAACCTCGATGAAACCCATGTAATGGCAGAATATGGACGGGTTAAGATACGGGCGTAGTTCTTCGAAAGCACAAAAAAAGACAAATTTTGGGTAAGTTTATTGTGCGTAGCGCGTGTAGTCCGCGGAAGTCCACTTGAATGTTGACCCCGCGCACTGGCACGAAACTTGCTTGCTTGAGAGGGTTGCCTTACCGGCGTACACATAATTTGCTGTGCGAATGCTTCCGTCGAAAAAAAACACTAAACAGTAGTTTCACTTCGAATGTCGTAGTGCGGCACCAACAGTGGCAGGTTTCCCGCAGTGCTGCGAAAGCACGGCAGGTATTGACATTGTCAGGCGACTGATGCAATCAAATCATGTTGCTAAACTAAGCTCGAAGAGCTCTTGCTCCTGAGAACAGTAAAGCTGAGAAAAAGTCTGCGGATGCCACACAAGGCTGACGAGCCAGCGACCGCGCCAGCCACACTCCAGCTGCTCGTTTGCTCCGTCCTAGCATGTGATTACACATTTTACAACCAGATGGCGCTGGGTGTCAAATTATAGCCCCTTGGGCTGCGCGGGTTCCAGCATTCGGCAAACAAGATAAGGAACAGTCCTGGCCCCCATGCATTGGGTAGCTTTGCCGAAGAGACGCCGTAATTGCTTTTACGAGCGCTCGTTGCCGCCATCTTCGAAAGGCGCCATTGTTAGGCCATGTGACAGCGCGCGCACCTAGGGGCCGTCGGGCGCCTCTCCAGAGGCAACCAGTGTAACCCCTTCGACAAGTCGGCGCCAGTACGTTAGCTATACGAGGCTAAAAGCCTCGTATAGCGTGTATTTGTTTTCGTAGTTTCGTAGCGTATTTCTTTTTGCCCTACGCCACTGGCAGGAAAAACGAGTGCGCCTCAGGCGTAGGGGGTCCCGCCAAGGCGGCGACAGTGCGCCAATGACCCTGTCCTTTTCCCGTCACAAGGCGCGTGCGGGGGCTCTCTATTTACAATATAATAGTAAGCAGCTTTGGGGGGTGGGGAGGGGGGGGGGAGTGCAGGCGTCCTGCACTTCAATATTAAATGAAAAATAGGGGTTTATGGGCTTTAACACCCCCTCTTTTTCACTGAAAATTGAAGTGCATGACGAATGCAGACGTAGCAGGAAATGAGCAGCGGTTTACAGAAGGGTTGGAGATATATTTACCATCATCCGTTGCTTCACGACGATTTCTTTCACTTACCCTCAGCAGTGTTTCCACGCCGTGACCATCCTTTCAAAATCAAACGCATCACATGTCGCACTTCAAGTTATGCTAAATCATTCATACCCAAAACCATTATTGATTGGAACCGGCTGCCTTACACAATCGCAACTGAAACGAATGCGACATCATTTCATGAACTTTTAAAAAATCGAAGCCATGTGTAGTTTTCTTCTAGTTCTGTTCTGTTCACTGCAATGTGTTCGAGTTTTGCTTTTCGTTTTGTTTATTCCGTTGTTTTTATCTTTGTGTTTTCTTTTCTTGTTTTTTTTATTTTGTTTATTTTGTGTCTTGTTGTTCCGCCACATTTCGATTCTTGCTGACTATCAGTTATTGTTCTTTTCTTGCTTCTTTTTTTTGCCCTGTTACTCATGTTAATGTTCCTTCTATGTATTCAAGTTGAAATTTTTACTACCCCCTATGTAATACCCTCGTGAAGAGGACCTTTAGGGGTATCTTGAAATAAATAAATATGTTAATGAAGAATAACTTTGTAATCAGCGATTAACTAATATCATTGCCTTGCTCGGTGACTCAGGTACCTAGCTGGACCTAGACTAGAAGACCAGTACTGTGGATCTAAAAGTTAATATGAATAAATTTGAAGTAGTGTTCAATGCTGTCGGAAGGGCATAACAGTTTACGATAGGCAGCGAAGCACTGGAATTTGTCAGGGAATGACAAGTAGTAACCGCCGGCCAGGACTGTGACAGAGAAATAACTGAGATGATAAGAATGGCTTGGAGCGCATTTGGAAAGTACCCTCAGATCATGAATAGCAGCGTACCTGCGTCCCTCAAAAACGAAGTATACACGAGTTGTATCTTGCTAGCATACTTATCGATGGGGTGGAAACGTGAAAGCTAAAGAAAAGGCTTGCAGGACAGCAGACAGCGCAGTGGCCTATAGAAAGGAGAAAAAAATAGGTGTGGCGCAAAGACACATACATAGATCAAAATCAGTCAGGAAACAAACGCTAGTATAATTATATCCTAGTAGAAATCAAGACGTATCAATAGGCACGGGCGGGGCACGCAATGCGGAGGCAAGATCACCGATGGTCCCTTAGGGCAATGGAGTCGATTCCAAGTGAAGGCAACATCACACGGGGCAAAAGAAAGTCAGGTGCGCAGATGAGATTAGGGAGTTCGCGGGGATAAGGTGACCGCAGGAGGTAGAGGACGGGTTAATTGGAGGGATACGGGAGAGAGAGAGAAAAAAACACAAAGCGTTCTTCCAAATTTAAATGTGAATTGGAGCTGTGTAAACCACCGGCTACTATTTTTCGTTCCGCTTACTTTAATAACTAGTCAGCCGCCGCGGTGGCTCAGTAGTTATGGCGCTCGGCTGCTGACCCAAAAGACGGGGGTTCGATCCCGGCCGCGGCTGTCAAATTTCGGTCGAGGCGAAATTCTAGAGGCCCATGTACCGTGCGATGCCAGAGCACGTTTAAGAACCCCAGGCGGTCTAAATTTCTGGAGTCCTTCACTACGGCGTCCCTCATAGCCGGAGTCGCTTTGGCACGTTAAACCCCTATAAACCATTCACCATTTAATAGCTAGTCGACATTAGTTCATCAACTTTTTAAATCCCAATTTAAAACCAAAGGTGCGACTTGCAAAGTTGCCGACCGCCATGAAAACGGTCCGACCCAGACGTTTTTGACGAGGTAGCCTTGGCACAGCCCTTTTTATTCAGCAAAAATGAAAGCCTCCGTGCGAAACGTTTAAAAAACACCTCGCGATAGTGTGCTCCGTACGCCCGAATGCGCGGCGATTACAGCGCTCTCATCCGCGACTTGGCAACGCGCAGCCAGCTTCGCGCCTCCTGCACTGCCCACGGCAGCGCTTCACGTTGCTGCTGGTTCCGAGGCAAGCGCCAGCGTCTGCTGATGTCCTGTATGCGATATGGGCTTCACCTCTCTGCCGACAGTAGAAAACGCGCGAAGCATCCGTTCGAGTCACAGCGGGAGAAAACAGTTTCTGTCGGTGCCGAAATGTATTCAACGTGCGTGCTGTAATCTAAAATTAAATCGGCGCAGCATAGGTCTCGAAATCTGGACAGCGCGAACGATGTGGCGGAGAAACGTTTATTTCGCAGCGGTTCGGGCTCGCCTGCCTTGTAGGATGCAGCTAACGAAATACCTGCAGACGCAGGTGTACGTGCATTTCTTTGTGTGGCCATTCCTTCCCGAAACTGAAAAGGACACGGCGAAGAGGTAAAACGATGGCGTGAACTTTCGCCCGTTTCGAGAAAAATAAAAACAAATACGTAAAGAGCGAGTAAACTGTTTGCCGCGGTTGTTTCTCGAGGAGAGCAGGCTCAGCATCGCCGAGGTGACCTGGTTTGCTCTTCATATTTCTAGCGTAGAAACGAACACGCAGATAAAAAATGAATCGCACAAACATACCAAAGCCGCGCTCTTCTGCTGTGTGCTCTATGCTTCATATAATACGCTCCTTCTTTTTGCTTTTCTCTCGCAGTTCTTTAGCTAGCGCTTTTCGCCCGCGCTTCCCTCTTACTTTTATCGCCGCCCCTCCCCTTCTTCTCTCGACGGACGGTCTCGCCTTGTTTCTCCTTCACTCAAGCTATCAGTTCGCGTCTCGTAAAGCCGCCTCTCTTTCCTCGTGCGGCAGCCGCTCCGCTCCTGGCCGAATAAACGACGCGCCGAGTACACACACGACAGCCGCCGCGATGTTTTGAAAGCGGCATGCGAAAAAAAAAAGTGCAGCCTTCGAGTATCGCTTTTTGACCAAATTCCGCCGCCCTTGCATCCAACCCCAGCGCCGCCTTCACTTTCCTACTCGCGCGGTTTTTGTGTTGCTTTGTTTTTTTTTCTAAAAAAAAAAGGCGTCTCTCAATTGCGCGCGCCATGTTACCGACGGTCGGGCCCAGCGCGCTATCCAAAGGTCAAGACGACCCCTCTTGATGGATTTTTTCTTCTTTTTTGTTTCGCCCACCTGACTCGGTGGCGAAGAATAGCGCGGACGCGCGCCCGTGATGCCCAGTCGCGGCGACGCGTCCACGTTTCCAAGGTCAGCGTCCGGCATTATGGCAGAGTGTATCCACAACCGGCAAGGACGCAGCCTCGCGGGGTCGCTGGCGGCGCGCAAAAGGGGAAACACTGAAAAGGCGATATTTTCCTTTTTTGTTGTTATCGGCGGGCGAAGCCGTTCCTTATGCGCTTGCGGAGATGTCCAGGTATAGCTCGCGCTTCAAGTCCGAGCGTGTATGCTGCGTAGCACTCACCAAAGGTTTAGCGATTGGTTAAATCGATAGCCGCAATGTACGTGCACAAGGACTCGAATACGCCGCCCGAGGTCTGATCTGTATATTGATGAGGTTGGAACGGATATATGTGGGTCGAGCGAGTGAAACATGCACGCGCCGGGAATGAATTACTTCGCCTTTAAACCGTGGGGGGAGGGCGGGGGGGGGGGGGGCACCTCGCCGAACTGCTGCCCTCGGTGCTTTGCGTTGATAGTGACGGTGTCTTATCTGAACCGAAACAGTAATTTCCACTGGCAACGCGCTCTTGCTTTTCTTGCGCACAAATAACATTAGATTCTAGTCGTAACCCCCGCGTCTATAGAGCATAAGAAGAAAATTACAGCCAATTAAGGAGGAGAATGAGGTAAGGTCGCAGGCTGAATTTTGCGCGGTTACCTGAAAGCCATGGATAGCATGAATACCGTAAGTTAATCACATCTGCAGTGATGATCATTGAATATCCTCGTTAATCTGCAAGCCGTAATTATTTACGAATCGTGTGCACGTATGCCTGAATGCGCTTGCTGCCAACACCTAATCGGTTACTATCGCCAAAATTCTGCTCTCGAAGCAAGTTCATGTCGGATACCGCAAGCATACACGTGCATCTGGGACCGTATTTTCTTACTAAACATCTCGTTTTCTAATCATTCATTGCTCTTCCGTTGGTCGCTTCTACTGGAGACGTAGGCCGTAGGTGAAGACGTACGTCACGCTGGTCCTAATGCCACTTCCTTGCCTGAACGTGTACCGCGCTCATGTCGCTCTGGAGGGCCGGCGCCGACATCGACGTGTGATGCAGCATGCCGACGTGTTTGACGCGCCTGACGAGCTTTATAGACGCTAATCCAGTGTCAGCAAAAAAACTGGCCGGCGTTTGTGCCACTAACTCGCGCAGCATGGTCCGTGAATAGCTTAGCCTGACTGGATGTGGCTCGCTCTTGCTTTCGTCACAACTGACGTCGCTGCCAAATGGAATGGAAAATATATGGGTCGTTATGAAATACGGCCCCTGATCTGCACTCATATGTCTGGCCCGAACTACCGCCCATAAGCACTACACAAGTAACTGAGAGTGGTACTGTCCCTCTTTCCTTCCATCTCAAGAAAACAGGTGATCTGAGAATGCAGGAAATATTTGGACCGCCGAACATACCGTAAATAAAGTTTTGGACTATCTGTCTCGTTAGAGTAACAAAAGTGCCTAATATGATGTACAGTGTCTCCCGTTTGAGATGTGCAATACTTTTCATTGAAACTACGGATCCTCTCTCGAACTCTGCTAAGACTTGCGCTAAAAATTCCTTGGAACTCGGCGCTAACATTACAGTCACAACTTCATGCATAGTTCACGATGAAACCCTTTTATGCAACCTTGTGTACGAGCTGACCTTGACGTTCAGGTTGACGAAGCAAGTAAGTTCCCGATACATAACCGACATGTAAAAGTAGTCAATGCGTGCTGGATCCTGGATGAACTGATCCGTGCTTGCTGAGCCCGCTTAGAAAAACTAGCGCGCCGCCTGATGCGTGCAAAGCAGCACACCGTGTAAAATAGGCTTCTCCTTGAGAATGACTCATAGAAACTTAGAAAGCGACTTTCGGGCGCCGTAACTGCCACGTGCAGTAGACGTGAGTTATGAGGGCGCTCATTTATTTGGATTTTGATAACAACTATTATGTCACAGATAACGCATTCTGTCGCCGCTTCTGACAAAAATATCTTGGCAAAACAGCGCGCACGGTAACAGGACACAGACACAGCCCTGCGCAGACAAGGAGAGACAGACACAGCGCTGTGCCCTGTTAGCCTGCGCGCTGTTTTGCCAAGAATCATCCACCAACTGGCCCGGCTGCTTTTCGTGAGACAAAAATATCGTCAGAATAATATTACGTCAAATGCATTATGCGCAAAAAAAAACGCTCTCGTTAGACGTGCTCCATTTCGCGCTATATATATATATATATATATATATATATATATATATATATATATATATATATATATATATATATATATATATATATATATATATATATATATATATATATATATATATATATATATATACATATATATATATATATATATATATATATTGCTTTTTTCGGCGCTGGCATTCGAGGCCCGACGCGCTAGACATAAATGTAGAAGGCCTGTACATATTATTTTTCCCTTCTGCTGAATCGAACAGCGAAAGACGAAGGTGGGAATTCCTAGCCTGTAACACTACTTTCGTTTAAAAAAAAATAAAGTTAAAAATTACAAAGAATAAACAAGGAATAAAAGTTCTAAAACGTCATTCTTCGAGAGCAGTGTTTGTTTTGGTTGTTTTTTTTTCGCTCACATCATGGCCATCCTGTCAGCAATATGCAGACCTGCTCCAGACCTGGCTACTTACCCTGCTACGCCTGAGCTGTCAGAGATCCAGGTACACCTACACTCGCGAAAACGCTGTTCGTCTCTTTACACAGTACCCCAGAGGGGGTGTGGCTGATACATTGCGTAAATGTGCTTGCTGCTTTGTCGCCCTCAAGTTCCCACTGAGCGCAATGCGAATCTTATTCCTCCTAAGATCAATGATGAAGTAGTTCGCTGCGCTATTGGAGACTAAAATTAGCATGCTTGCAGCACACGGAGGAAGGAGGGTACAGGAGACCCCCTCCCCTTGTATTCCCAGATGCATAGCCCAAAGCGTCGCAGAAATCACGAGTCATTTCGAATTATACTGTATGAGGCAACTAGCAACGGCGTTATTGTTGCTTCCCATCAAGGGGAGGCTTCTTGAACAGTGACGTCACGGCCTTTTTTTCCTTCCTCTATGCCACAGCACCGGGAGCCGAACGAAATTCGGTCTCACAATTTCACTTCGACTTATTATTCATAGTGTGCAAATGTAATCCGTAAGGCAAAACAAAAAAAAAGGAGCGAAAATAGGCGGGGAGTTGAAGCAAAGCAGCGCCAGGGTTGGATGACGAAATGTTTGCAAGGAATTTCTCCTTTTAGAAGTTTCCCTATTTCGGCATACGCAGCAGGCCGCCGGTGAAACGTGTGCAGAGGAGGGAAACTTTTTGATCAAGCGAAAGTTGTTCTCCGTCAACCAGTCGTACATATACCCGCACTCATTCGCAGATGCGCACACACGCTTGCGTCCACAAAACGCTCGGAGGGGCGAAGGGCCCTTTCACTGAAGTGTATAAACGGCCAGACGCTTGCTGTGTTTACCGCGTTTCACTCCAGTTAACTTTGTACCTAGACGCCAGCGCTGTGACGTCGTTCCAGAAAGTGCACTTTGTTTCTCTGCTGAGCTCGTGGCGCGTGCCTGCGCGTTCGCTTTTACAAAGGGGAAGGCTTTCGGTTTTAAACCTGTCATGTCAGATGTATCCCATGCGATAGACACTGAAAAGAAAAAAACAAAAGCGTCTATAGAAACACTGTTTCGTTTCTTATCCATTTGTAGAGGTGGTGCGAAGGTTTGATGCTTGGGCTTTTTGAAAAGCCTAGCCTTCGTGCATGGCCTTTATAGATGTTTTGTTTTTATGCGGCAAGCAAATAGTAATTTATCGCAGGGCAGTTGTTGGGTTCCTGGCTTTGCGGTGATGAGTGACGTGATGTTATCTCTGAAGTGCGTTAAAATATGTCTCGTTCGGTCGAACAAATAATTGCAAGTGAACGCCGGTGCGTCTCCTGTCCTGTGTTATTCCTTCACGTCGAAAGCACGCACCAACTCGCCCAGCAGTCTGCCATTCTAAAACGTCTACAGATTTCATTCATATTCGGACGAGTATATCAAATCTCGATTTTATTGCACAAGCAGCATTTTACGGAATATTTTTCAACAAAGTCAATGCATTAGCTGCCAGAGATGCAGGACGCCTGTTGTAATATTAGTTGTTGCAAATGTTAACCTTAACGACAAAGCAACCTAACATTTAAACGACAGTACAGCAATATCTACAGTTGATTGAATCATCCTGAAAATTCATATCGAATTTTACTATGTGCCAGAGCGTGCATACACAGTTCTAACCTTCTGAGATATTCAGAAGTTGACGTAATTTTTTCCTTTCAATTACGCAACGCACATATTTATTTATAAATACCTCCAATACTTTTTACTTTTCTGGTACGTGCAGGAGATCAGTACAGGAAATGATGGAAATCAATAAAAAAAAATTCTGCATTTTTATTGCCGGGACATATTACAGAGTTAAACATGGGACACCTATAGGCGGCTTCAGACTGAGTTCAGTAAAGCTACCGCGCAGCTTCACTGAGTTTCACATGTTACGCACAGTCATGTAGAAGTGCGGCCATCGGGCTGACAGCCGTCGTGCCATCGAGTAAAGCATTGCTTCGGTTTTCATTGTTATACTGTGCAGTGGCTGCCAATATTGCCAGCCATCGGCTAATATATCGAAGAAAACTTTGTGCCAGCTCATCTAGCCTGCGATTCTTGCGCTCTACCGTGCTGACTCCCTTCACCGCCATCATGCGCCCACGGATTGGCTCAAACTGATAGCAGTGCAAGCGGTGCAAGTCGACGGAGGAGGAGGACAGGCTCTGACTTCACGATGCAAAAGACTGCGACGATGACGACCAACGCGCAGTCGGTGACCACAAGCGGGGATTTCTAGCGTTTTCGTACCCATTTCTAGTGCTGCATTTAGAGCCGTGGCAGAGGCTGTATTTACTTTTTACCCTCTCTAATGTCACGAAATGTATTTAGACTAAGCCCTCTGTAAGCTGAATCACCATGAGCAACATTTTGCGGTAAAATTGCTACTTCTAATGTTCCCTGTTTTCATAATTTATTGCAGCTTTTTATCTGGGACAATTATACGCAGAAACAAACTGCTGATGTTGGCTTCTAATCGCTGCGAAACGGTAATTGAAAAGAAAGTTATAACAGAAGGTCATTCAGTTGGATAAGGTGAAGAAGAAATGTATTTTTGTTGTTGTTTACTCATTCATTGGTCTTGTCAACAATACAACCGACACCGGCAAAATAAAACAAAGATTCGCTTCCTTCGATTCTATCCCTTTCATATCGCGCACCTGGTCGACTGGAAGGGCCTGGCAGGCCCCTACGGTATCTTCTCGAGCGATCGCGGAGGACAAAAAAAAATGAAAAAAAGAAGATAAAAATACCATCATTTAATACCGGCCCTGGAAGGCCGGTATTTGTTCAGATACCATTAACCATTCTTTTCCGCGCGTGAGTACTGCGAAGGCGTTTTATAACACGTCATTGCTCCGGGAATATTTAATACGGAACATGCAAAAGCAACCCTGAGATCAAGGTTACTTATTTGGTTTCCTCTCATTTTTTTTTTTTTTTTGTAACAGCAATAAGAGGGTGGGAAAACCTTCAAGCGAGGAATGCGCGCCTGGTCATCACCCCTGCCTATCCAGTGAACGGGGTTTAGCATTAAATATATCGCTGCACGCTCAACTTTTTTTTTACTTCGACCGTTTCAGGCATTCTTCGGCCACAGTCGTTAAACGCTAGACTCCGCAGCCTCCATGCATGCTATCCAACGCGTTCTCGTCCTCGGTGGACGCTCAAGTGAAACCGCAAGCACCATGAACTTGACCTTTCTCTCTGATTGTTTTGCTCTTGGTGCCTGCGACTCTTCTCTCCTCTCGTTTTCTATCGTTTATTTTCGCTTTTTTTTTCTTCTAACAGAGAGCTCGTGTTCATTGCGGCAGTAATAGGAGGAACGCGAGAGCTTCGTGGGGCCCCGCACGTCGGTCGTTAGCAGCGGTTGTTCCCTCCCTGCCGCATGGAGCGAAAGAGCACCACGGAGGGAGGAGGCAGGACCAGGTCCTGGAAGTCATCTCTCGTACAAAGGGACAGGTATTCCCAGCGGTGCAGCCTCCTTCGTTTCTTGTTTCGTTCCTCCCCAGAGCTGAAGGAGTGACGCCGGACGGAGCTTTGGGCCGCGCTGAAACCCTCGCTGTCCGGTCTCGCCGGTGATGCTTGCAAATGACCGGCGCCCTCTTCACGTGAAGACTGCATATGAAATTGGGCACGAAGAGAGGAACGGTGAGGCGAAAACCGGGGGAGGCCGGCCAGCGAAGAAGAAAGCACTCAGGCGTACACCGAACGTGGGCACAGGAAAGGAGAAACTGTGCAGCTTCTTGGCGGGAAAGCTAAATTGTACCCCTTTCTAGTTTGCTCCTGCTGTTCTTCCCACATCCATTAATGATGATATTGTCCCGCACTCGTATTTATGTTATTTCTTTCCTTTTCATGAAAGGCTCATTACGTTTCAAAGAAAGAGCCCAGCCCTTAATGAGCATTCTCTCGAGCGGTGACAAGTCGAAGCGACCTCTCCCTTCGCGTATATTCTACGCAACCAGCGGGCATGTGCAAAGTTCGCGCATAAAGCGGCTGCCCGGAGGGACTGGCCGTTGGCGGAGCGAGAGCGTTGAAAGCATTCACACAAAGCTCAAACACTGCCCTGAGCGGCGGCCGCCCGCGAAAGCCGGACAGAGTAAACGACGCACTTCATGGGCCGTTTGCCCCATCGGCCGCAAAGGTGCTTTGTGTGTGTGCGTGTGTTTTCTTAGCTAGGCACGTGGTAGTGCCCAAAGGGTTCGCGACTTTGTTCGACCTGAGGACACGCCGGGGAAAAACCCTGACCGCAAACCTGTTTCGACCGCCCAAAAGAACCAAGGCTGTGGTAGTTAGCACTAGGTGTCCCGCTGTTTCCTGCAGTGGCTGCCGTAGCTGGAAAAGAGCCTAATGTTTCGCCATTTGGCGATGCTCGCTCTACCCGCGGCGCGCGCATATTTAGCAGGGATGTGAAGGCAGGTCGTGAAAAGCGATTCGCCTATGGAGTGCGAAGCTTGAGCACTCCGCCCCTAGAAAGCGCTGTCTTGTTGCCGCAGAGCGCTCGCGCGTTGTCGCTGCTCTGTAAGACATCAAGACATTTTTTATTTTAGTTTCATATCTATTTATTATTGTCAGCTACAACAAAATTTCCTATCTCAGTTTGGAAAGCCCTGAAGAAACAAACTTATAAGAGCAAATAAATTTATGTACGCAGTTCAAGACCAAACTCCCCAGGCGTCTTGTTCAGAGAGGAGTAACCTTTCAACTCCTCGTCATGGCACTTCGTTCTTTTTACTCAGTCTTATCGCTTCTTGCGTGAGGGCGCTGTAAAACGGGCATATGCAGTCGTCAGCCAATTTTCCCCCGAAAGAGGCGAAAAAGCATTGATGACTAGCTTCCTGTCTACAAGGTAGAATTATATATGTCATTATTCGTCGATGTGCTGCACTGCACGCAAAGTGCTCGAGCATATATTTTAAACAGAACGTGGCCTCATTGCAACGCGGTCTTGAATCAAATTAGTGCATTCTTCTCTAGGTGTCCTGCACGAGAAATTCGGCTCCCCTTGATACGTATTGCCGGGCATGCTGGGTCGACACACCTGTCAAGAGCATCGGACATGCGGTCATGAGGGTGAAGCAAGAAGTATTGCCTTTCCGTAGTCTCATCCTGCACATTTCTCCGAAACTGATTCAACCCACGCTTAGGAGTTGCCCAATCATAAAACTGTCGTGATACAGAGCACACATCGCCTGACTATCACTCTCATTTTGTTCATTCTTAGAGACCACGGCTCTTTGCCGGTGACATTGGTGAGCACACGCAAGATAGCTCCCTCACGCTACATCACTCTTTTGTCTAGTTTTTTAGTTTTTTGTATCATGCGTGCTTTCTTTTGGATATGCTTCTTTAAAGTCTGCTGCAATGAAGCAACGGTTACTAGTCAGGCTACTATCCTGCTATTCTTTGCTGCGTTCTGCGCTCAGAGCGCCGTTTTCTGTCGTTTCCTCAAAGCCACTGTCCCACTTCGAACTCAGTTTCTAGCACTGGGGAGCAGCAGGACACGATACTTTTGTATTTTTCTTTCTTTCCGGTGTAGTTAACCTTCTAAGAAATACTATGAGCTTGATATAAGAATGTTATAATTGGTCTAAAATGCGGCTCAAGAAACAGCGGAAATGACGGTAGAGGCACGCGGCTTTCAGACAGTGTGCCTGTAACGTCCCACGTTGGGAAAGCGGTAGACTTTGGCATCAATCGATCTTCATCGGACATAATTCGCTGCAGAAGCCCCGATATTATAACATCTGACATCAACAAGTTTGTACGAAGAAATCCTTAGGTCGCTCCCCGCCAACGATGTGGTTCGTCGTGTTTTCCAGTTGATATGTTAACTGCTCGGAGTCACCGTAGCACATGCATTCCTTTCATGCGAGTGCATGACGGCTAACTCCGCAATTTTCCGTTACTTACTCCACATAAATGGCTAAGATACGTTCGAGGCCGCGCCTCGGCCACAAGAAGCGCGCAGAGGTATAATTATGTTATGCCCTCATAATTCTCCGCATCTTCAGCAGGGTTTCGTCATTGCTTCGCAGGTGTGTACTTCAGTGTCTGCCAGCCCTTTCCAATGCGTGAATGAGAGCGGGCATTTGGAGAGCGGCGAACCGCGAGGGTGCCGTGCATTCAAGTACGAAGGTACGAAACAATCCGAGCGTCGTTTTATTTTTATGCTCTCCTTGCTCACCTCTTTCGTGTTTGCCTCACATTGCGCAACCTCGCTGACGGCCGCGACTGCTGCGTTCCATCCATCTCTCGCGAGGGCTAATTGCGGCTGCCAGGCCCCAGAAAGATCGCTGCGAGATACGAGAGTGGAAAAAGAATAGAGTCCGCAGGCTCTCCGGCTGCGCCGCACGCAGCCTGTGCGATTAAGACAACTACGCCAGCGCTGGTGTGTGTGGCTCCGCCCCCATTTGCGCATGCGTTACACAGACACACGCACGACAAGTCCTTTGAACTCTTCAACTAGCATGGATAAAAGAGTGAAAAAGGTAAACCGAGCATATAGCATCTGGTTTGTAATAAGGTAGTAATTACTCATTGGCGTTCACCAAAGCGCCGCCATACGACTACAAAGAATAGCTATACAGCTTGCACAGAAACTTCGTAGTTAAAGAAAAATTCATCCTGGCCCGGGGTTTGAACCCGGGACCACCGTTTCACCGAAACAGTCACTCTACCAACTCAGCTAACCGGGATGGGGAGCATATGGTAGGGCTGGAGCGAATTTAACAACTTCAAGTGACAAGAGAGTTGGTCTAAACTTCTAGGGGAGTACCCCTGGGTGGAATAGATTTATGATACTTTTCGCTCCCTTATCCCAAATGTACTCCACCTGGGGGATTCCCCTGGAACGTTTGACCAACACTGTTGTGACTTCGAATTATTGATGAATTCACTCTAGCCCTATCATATGCTAGCCGTCCTGATTACCTCAGTTGGTAGAGTGACTGCTCCGGTGGAGCGATGGTCCGGTGTTCGAACCTCGGACAAGGACGAATTTTTCTTTAACTACGAAGCTTCTGTGGAAGTTTTATAGCTCTCCTCTGTAGCCTTATGGCTGCGCTTGGGTGTACGTGAAAGAGTACTCTCTTATTGCATGTCTAATGCACTGTGTGGGATGCCCCTGAAACATTTGACCAGAGCATTTGCTCGTTTCCACATTATCCCCTAGGTCTAAACTAACGGCTTCGAAGCGACAGCAATAGTGAAAGCAATCTAATTGGGCGCCAGATTTGTAGAATACCCTACCACCGTAACAATAATCATCAACATTATCAGCAGCCAGCTTTGTCCACTCCAGGACAAAGACATCCCCCATATCTCTCCAATTAAGCATGTCCTGTTGCAGCTACGGCCACCTTATCGCCGCCAACTTCTCAATCTTATCTGCCGTATCCTGCTACGCTTGCCTTCTCTGATCCATTCCATTATCTTTAACGATCATCGATTATCTTGCCTTCTCATTACATGCCAGGCCCAAGCCCATATTTCGACTAGGATTTCAATCATTAACTCAAGTTTTTTTCCAGACCCACTCCGGTCTGTTGCGGTTTCTTAACGTTATACCTATCATTTACTTTTCCGTAGCTCGCTGCATGTCCTCAGTTTAAGTTGAGCCCTTTCCTTTCGCCTCAATGTTTGTGCCCCATATGCGTGTAGCGGTAGGGACAGCTGTTTACTCTTGAGGGATATGATAAACTAACATTCGTGATCTGAGCAAACCTGTCGAATGTGCTCCACCCTATTATTATTCTTCTAGTTATTTCACTCGCGTGATCCGGATCTGCGCTCACTAAGTCACCTCATCACATGTATTCCCTCACCACTTCCAGCGCCTCGCTACTCATCCTAAGCTGCTGTTCCCCTCCGAGGCTGTTGAACATTACTTTATTTTCTGCATATTAATAGATCATGCTTTGAAACACATCACCTGAGTGACTTTGCAAGGCAATGTCATCGGAGAATCGCCGATTACTAAGGTATTCTCTATTGACTCGTATTCCCAACTGTTCCCAGTCCAGGTCTCTGAATAGTTCCTGTAAACATTTGGTGAGTAGCATTGCAGAGACCGCGGCTCCCTGCCTAACACCGTTTCATATCGGAGTAATAATGCGGACTTTATGGAGGACTATCCATGGAGGATTGTAAAATCCGTCACATGTCATTTCTCTCTCTGCGCGTTAAATTTTAATATTACATGCGCAATTATATGTCCGCAGGTAGAGTTCCATCACATCCTCGTGCAAGTAATGACGGAATTTTCGTTCCTGTTTTGCTCTTGTTGGACCTTTGAGCCCACGAGAGACCATGGCTGAATGAACATCGCCATACGCACCTGTCTCCGCGCCCATAGTTGCGTGCGTGTGGGCGGTGCGTGTTTCAGGCGTGAGTAAAAGGCGTGTTCGTCTCACTGACGATTGGCTCGTGCAACCGGTGACGATAGGTTTACCGGTATTCCTGCCATAGGCTATGCTCCAGCTCTTTGAAGATGGGCCTGTATGCCAGACAAGAAACAATATGCTCTGCTTGCTCAGTAACTAGCGCTGCATCTCGGCATTAATGAACAGTATTGCTCGTTAACTATAGGTTGCCTTGAACCAATAGACAATTTTCTGTAGTGGGTAGGATCCCATAAAACGTAAACGTGCTCGTCGTGCTATTTGTCTCAGCCCTGCACAAAGTAACTATCATAAAATGTTGAGTGCGACATCGTTGCTAGTGACTGCATGGGTTCGAAAGCTGACGCAGCAGCAGGCCATCAGCGGTCAGTAACTTTATTATTACGACAAGATATATGTATACCGTATAAATTCGACACAGCCCCACGAGAAGGCGACGCGTTTGGCTAGTTGATAGCCGCTTAGATTCAAGGTTGCTAAACTTCATCGCCCTTCTCTTACGCGAATGACTCACGTATTGATCCGTAAGCCGCACGTTTCTGGGTAACATATTACCGAAAGCGGTACATGACCCGTTATTAGGCAGGCCCGAAGATTCTATACGGGCAGCCCTGCGGGCGCATCCCCATTTACCGTCGAAGAGATAAAGTAAGGGTCATCGTTTTAACTACAGCGCAAGCTTTGAGTGTTGGAGGCGGAGGCGAAGTCGCCGAAGCAGGTGTGCTTTCTGTTCGGCAACAACTACAAAAAAAAGGTGAAAGCAAGCCCCTGCCCTCGTGCGGATGAATGCGTAAGGTCCAAGTAACCGATCAAGCCCCCATTATCTGAGCAACGGAATCTCTTAACTGCAGCCAAGATGGGGAGTGCCGCTGTATTTAGCAGGCGTGGGAACCACCTGGAGCTCGGTTGAAAGGAGCCGGTCGCGCATTGTTGTCTGCGTTCCCAGACTGGCGAAGAGTTCGCAGCATGGCCTGGGCGTCGATTAGCGCAGTTGTGCATTCTGCAGCCAAGTGCTCCTCTAACCTGTCATAGTGACTAATAATTTCGAAGAGTAGTCTAGTTACACGTTAGAGAAAGAGTTTCAACCGTGGTGTTTAAGAATATATTTTTCACGCTCCGGAGAACGTCCGACTTTTCAATCATTCACATCAAAGCCATATTCCCTCTCATTGCGTTACATTTTCCAGCGTTAACCATGGTCACCTCATCGCATTGAGGACCGAGGGACTCGAGAGTACTTTTCTTCGCCATTGCTGTCGAATGCGCTCTCTTCACTGCTCAGGCTTTAAACGAGGTGGCCTTTACGAAGCCATGTCCATGTAACGTTGTAGTTAACAAGGTTTGCCTTCATCCTAACCCCACAACACCCATAGTTTGGCACAGAAGATTACGTTCATTCAAGATTCGGGCACAAAATAAATAGAAAGCTGCGTCAGGGATATACATAATACGCATCGGAGTGAAAGGCTTCGCAATTGCGCCTCCATCAGAACGCGGCTGCGGTTCAGCCTGTGGACTCTAGCCCCGTAGGAGAGCGACACATTCACTAAGCCGCAGCTGAGGATAACGGCTAGGAACTCCAGTTTGTAAATATTGCAAAGTAAAAATTTTCTACCAATGTGCAGTATTTCAAAAGAAAGAGGTACCACACAGAGGTAGAACTCAAAGTTTCGCAAGGAAAACTGCGGCTCAAAGTCTTTAGCAAAGACATAGAAACAACCGATTAATGTAAGATGGTAAGAGACATCTCAAACCACCATAGCGTCAAGGTAATCCGGTCGCACGCACGTCATTGGTACTGTGTGTCCCTTATAATAATGCACGCATACATTCGAGTGTGTTTTGCCTTATTTGCTGATAATCTTTGAGGCGATTAGTGGGACACCCTCCCTTTCCGATGGCCTTCGCGGCTATTGCCTGTACGTTTCGCCAACATTCCTCCACTCATTTTTCATTTTTACCTCATACAAAACGGTACACCGTCCTGTCGCTTCTGCAACGGGTCTAGTCACAATGAAGCGAGGGAGTGATAATAAATTTCCGGACGAGCTAGATCCGTTAACTCAGCAGCGGAAGTCGGCAATTTTCCGAGAATTGAGCTTCCCCAACTTGGCCGAGCATCAAACAAAGTGCGAGGGGACATCCGTTTCCCTCGAACGCATGGTCCATTATTGCCTCATTGCGAGAATTTTCCGGGTTTAGTCGTCCGTGGCTTTCCCCTACGCACATCCTTAGTCAGCACATGTTCGCCGTTGCCTCGTACCGCCCGATGTTTTCATTTCGCACAGAAGAAGGCACGGTCGTCACTCGCTTTTGCGCGCGACCTCGAGTTAACCTAACGTGCGTAAACAACCGGGTGTGCTGATATTGAATGGCATTTTTCGCTCCTCTTTCTGTCGCATTTGGGGCTTAAGACAGAGATTCCACTTTTGGACGGGACTTTCCAAAGTGGCTGACGTCATCCCGAACAGATGTGCTTGAAGCGTACGAGCTGTGTAAGTTGTGTAAACTTCCTGTCTACTTCCACAGATGCGGCATTAAAAGCCAAGTAAAAATAAAAAACTCTATCCTCGTTGTAAATTTGCTGTTTCCCGTCCGATCATACGTCGACAACAGATGGCGTGCTGCAATAATGGGTTTTCGCCCGTAACGGGGGAAGCAATAATTGTTTAATGCACAGGCGTCCTTGAGGACCGGAGTAATTTCCTCTTGCTGTCTTTCAAGGGGGCTCTTTCATTTCTGACGATTAAAAGATTCTTCACTTTAAGAACCTTTTTTAGAAAGGAATAAGATTCAAAATAAAGATTAAAAAAAATTGCAGAGTGGAAAATTTCAAAACATGACTTTCAAGTGCTGTGGTTCTGGTGATACTTCATACACCTCTGTTTGTGTGCAATGGTTAACCCCGAACCGGAACGAATTTTTCTGCCACTGCAAAGTTGTTGTGTAAATTGTATGGCTATCTTAGTAGCCGCATGGCTGCGTTCAGGGGGGCGCCAATGAGCAATTACTCTCTAATTAACACTTCCAGTTCCATACAATGCCGTGTTATGACGTAGGACATTGCGTCACAAGAGCTGAAAGCCATAGCGACGCAGCTATCAGCAATGCCCAAAATCTCAGCGCTGGTCCCTCACTTTGGAGGGTCGTTTCAGCGTCTCTTTACGATACCACGCAGGCAGTTCAGTGTAGGTGTCTACAAAAAAGAAAACGATTTGGCATATTAGTAGTTCACTTCTGGCATCTAGCTACAGCTTAGGTCGCATAAACGTCGCAAATTTTCACAGGGGGAGCAGGCGGAGCAAAATGAGTTTAAAGCGAGAGGAGGACAAAAAAAAAGTAAAACTGATAAAAACACCAACAGGGCTCCGAGACTGACCTATAGGGAAAGGTGGCAGTCTATGACTGATAGAACGCCAGACGGTAGCTTCGCCTAGAATAAGCACGTGAAGCGAAAAAATTAGAATGTGCACGTGTTACTCTTGTATGTTGTGACACCGAAATTGCATTGGTGGCATAGTTGTGAATTCTTGGTGTTGTAGATGATTATATGCAAACAAATAAACAAAGCCATCGTAATTTTGTCCGCACTTTTTAGAGTGCCAAAAAAAAAACTGCACTTCGTGGATGAAGTTCTCGTCTCACAATCGCACTTAGGAGCGATGAAGCGGGTATTGCTATCGCGCATCATTTATAGTGATAATTTTCGCAACGCCAAAGGGGCACCGCAAATTGCTTCTCTTGGTTCAACCGCTCGCTTATTCACGCATGAATTCGACGCACTGATGGCATATGGCAGTATTGCTTTTTCAATACCAAGTTTGGATGATGTCCTTTCCTGATGTGAGCCCAATTAATTATAATCGTCTGCAGCATTGGCGACCCATAACAAGCGGATTTCGCCTAGTGCGCGTTTAGCGTTGCAACAGCCAGTAGAATAGCTAGCGTCCAGGTGAAAAAGAAGCTGATTCTGATTTGGTGCGAACTATGGATTTATACAGTACGAGCACTTCCGGCGACAGGTGCGCCAGAAGCTTTGGGGAGTACGTATCAGTAGTATTAAGTGTTGCTAATATCATTATTAATGTGACGGTTCCATTACAACCAGAGCTTATATTTGCTCTGAGATACTTGTGAGAAGTTGGGACCGCGAATTAGTGCATTTTATGAGCTAGCTAGCGGGGACAGTAGTGCACACACATATTATGTTGCGGCTCTGAACGTTTTAACTTCACCATTGACGGCACCCAGCAAGAATATTTTTACAGGAGGTTTTTAAAGGAAAATCTCATCACCGTTAGTGATTTCGCGTTAGGGTGACACATTATTTGGCGAATAATTGAATAAATCAGGTCGCACAATCGTGCAAATTGTTATATAAGAATTAAGAAAGTAATAAATCTCAAACAAAACACAGTAGTGCTTCATATCCGACATGAGTGGGAGGAGGATGAACTTTATTAAGAAACGGAAGCCCGTGGCAGTTAGTCATAAAGTGGCAAATCGGAGTAGCGTCGGCCTTCACGCATGTTTAAAGGCCGTAGTTTGATTACCAACGAGAACAATTAATTCTGTACAATCAATCCATATATAACTCTTCCGTCCTTTGTATTGTTCTCTCTTTTTTTATTATTATTGCAGCCACAAAGGCGCCGTAGCAGCAATTCCGCCGCCTTAGTCCATATCACGATTAAAAGCCACCTGTCCTGCCTGTTGTCCAGTCACCGACATAATTGGCGTCAGTCTGGGTGGCGGAAAATATCAGCACTTGTTACCAGCCTACAGCGAAGCGTTCTCTGCGAACAGCTGGTTTACGTCGGCTGCTCTTACTTATGCATCAATCATTTTTTTTTAATAAGAACAAGTCATCCTTTTCACACTCTCAGCCGGTGTAGATTATTTAAACCGCCATAACGCCGGAACACTTCAAATTGTCGTAAACAGCTATGATGCGAAGTTACACTTTGTAAGAGTCAAGCATTACAATAATCCGCAACTGTCCTTTAAATGCAGAAAAAAAATATCCTAGAGTGCTGGAATTTTCACGCGTTACTTGGTCTTCATTAGTAGACATTTTATCCTTCCTCTGTCAAACAAATGACAGCATGAGGCTGAATGATAACATTTGAAGTAGTAGTAAAGGACATAATTAAGATTTGAACGTTGCGTTCTTATCCATTATAAATTTTTTTGCGCAGGATTTCTTTTCTGTGTTGCAGCGCACGCATATGCTCTTTCCCTGTCGGCGATGCAAAAGCTGCAATGCTAGCAATTTTTCTGCGTCAGTGAATATTCGGGTGCGTTTTGCGCTATCGCGAATACCCGCGTGTGAAACAGTTTAAATGGTCCTGGAGCGTTTTTATTCCAGTAAAGAAAGAAAAAAATGAACTGTCCTGGCTTATAAAGCTATAAGGAACACTCCGCGCTAATTTTCTTCTCGGTCACTGCCCTCAGAAACAGCTTTGCTTTATTGTGTGTACCAAGCGTAAGCGCATTCTGTACCGTCCACAAAATGAGAGAATCTCCAGTCAGCTAAAAATAATTCCCAACATACGCTAGTTTTCTGCCGTGAGGAGGCCCTAAGACCTCCCACGGGCGCGCCGAGTAGACAGATGAAGAGTCACTAGCTTATTTCAGCTCCAGAGCAAAAAAAAATTACCGCGATGCGCCCCTGTGACTACATAACAAAATAATTGCAGTAAGATTGAGTTGAGCCATGGAGATAGGACACGGACCGTTACATCTTGCAGCTTGAAAGAAAAAAAGTCTTTACTTTAGTGAGTGAAGCAGCTCTGTTGTCTCCAACAGCCAGGATATGTCTTCAGTAAGCTGTACAATAAACGGACACTGAGGAGAACTTAATGCAAGTTTTCTTACTAAAAAAACGTATTATTTTCTGCAGATTATTCACTGCGCCAGGATTCCTATTCATCCCTTCCACAGAGTTCTAGCAACTTTTGTTTGGGGCTCATCCTAAGAGCCCATGCTACGTGTTATCTTTTATGCCTTGCCAGCGCGGGTGGTCAAGGTTTAGTCCATTTTTTATGTGCGGCAGATTGTTGCAAGCTTTAGGATTTTTCGCGACACTTGCAATCCAACACTCCGAGCTTTTCTGCAGGCAGATTTAGTTAATGCTTTGCCCACACTCTCTGTGTCCTCTAACTTCTCTGACCGTCCTTGTTTATGGGGGTTTACGTATGAGGTACATTTTGGTGTGCATTTCTTGGTAGTTCGTTTTTCAAAAAAGTTCTTATTTTTAATGTCGCGAAAATGCTTGTGCAAAGACTTGATTTCGATGCTTTTCCCTCCTTTTGTTTACCGTTCGATGTACTTTGGACTGCCATGTCCTTACGCTGCTGCAAAAAATGTTACTTTCACATTGCACTAAAACCTTCTTCTACAAGCTACACAAGAAAACATTGCCCGTGAAGACATGGCTTAAGAAAAAGGCATTTTTGTGCCATCTGTGAATTGCCGCCTCTGTGATGTTCATGAAGCAATCCAACACTGCTTCATCAATTGGAAGGACGAAATTCTGTTCTGGGCTTTCAGCTGTTTCGATGGAGTCTCATTTCTGCCAAATCACTGCTCATCTGAGGGAAGAGTAGAAACAGACCGACTTTATATCGGAGTGGCACTCCCTCTTGGTGATGTGCTCAGCCTGCTCTGTTGATCTTTTTGACATGTCTTTCGTGGCGTTTCCTAAAATCTGTAAATAGTACACATTTTCAGCGCAAAAAGTACCACGTTTAAATAAGTGTCTGCGTGGACTAGATGTAGCTTATCTGATTCGCAACCCAAGGTTCAGGGGCTCGATTCCCGACTGATTTCTGCAATTTTTTTTTCAGCAAGATTCATTTCCTTTATAAACTGACATGACCTACTCACGTTTGATCATATTTTGACCTGTTAATTACCAGCTTTCTAGTGGGTTAATCACTTTTTGTTCCACAACTCCACGTGTGACGTCACGACCTTCTCGACCTATTCGGTTTTTCCGCACAGACCGGCGATGGCGCCAACTTCGCCGGGTTGTCCTTTAATGCTGTGGCGTTAAAAAAGGTTGGCGCTCTCGCTTTGCATTTGTTTGATGCGCATCGTCGGCCACCTTGCTCGGCTCACATCAATTATGGGCAGTGCCGAAGATACACGCGGCCCCAAATGTTTTTGGAACACCGAATTCACAAAAAGCCTGCATTTTCTCGCTACGTAGATGCACAGCCGGACATTAAGAAGTGCATCGTGCTGTTTGCGGAGGAAAGTACGCAGTTAATCTGTCAATTCGTGGATGCATGCTGAAACTGCTCAGTAATGGCCAACGGACGCGTGGGAAAATGATCGCCCCTTCCTCTCTCCCCTTTCTACCTCTCCCTTCGTTCCCCTTCCAACGTGGAGGGTAGCATACTAGGCGTCGCGTAGTTAACCTTCCTGCCTTTCCATTCATTGCTATCTCTCTCTCTTTGTGTTCTGAAAACTTTTGTGGGCACCTGTACGTGCATTCGATACTACCTTTCGGAACATTTTGTGTATAGGCATTAGGTGTCACTTTTGCCTGATGACGTCATCGAAGGTATCGGTACATTTCCAATGCATAAACTCCTGCTTTGAAGGAAAAAAACCAACGCCACCGCCGAGCGTCCGCCGAGCGTTGTTTGGCAGCTACAAACGAGGCACGGCAGGGTGCGGCTGACGGCAGCGGTAATCTGAAATCATACCTTCTATGACGTCACACTGAACTTCCCCGCACTCATTGCATGCATTGGGGAGAAGCGCAAAATTCAATCGTCGATTACGTCACCATTTTAAATGCTAGTGCAAAAACACTTGGCACGCTTCACCTACAGCCTATACGTATAAATTTGAATTCTGGAATATTGCAAAATTCTCAAAAATGGATACAGTTGCCCTTAATGCTGTCGCGTTCAAAGACATCTTCATAAAATAATGCAACAGGGCAACGTGATCGTGCGCTCCTGTATGCATGGGTTGTTTTCATTAGCTTCGCTTAAGGCGCGGCCGCATTGAGGTGCTCCTTCAGACCGACGGTTTGAGGAAATGCTGTTACTACCGTTAAGTAACAAAACGTGTGAACAACGGAGATTAGCAAGGTGTCCTTTGCCTAATATAAATTTTAGCCCTTTTATTCCTTGTTGTTTTCCTTCGAGCCGTTAAAGGGACTATTCAACGAATTAAAAGTCGCTTGTAAATGTTTTCAGCGCTTAGAAATGACGCTAAGGAGCATTCACACCAAGTATGAGTCATCGGAACTGAGCGGGCAATTTATTATGAATTTTTGAAAGCAATGTTTTTTAAAATTCGCAGGCCGATTGGTGTGTTCGTAGTGTCCGATTTTGAAACTGAAATCATAAAAACAGTCGTTACTAGTTCAGTGATGTCGGCAAGCCACCACACGCTGTCATTCGCTGGAGCCACGGCAGCCACGACGTCATGGGCACACTTCCGGTAGCAGTGAAAATCGTCTGCTCGTTCCACCGCACATATAATAAGTACATGCACAAAACATGGCAGTTTTCTATATGGAAAATGGGATTCACTGTGATATAAAAAGAAATGTCAGATAACCTACATAAGACAATGAAGGCGTTCATGTACACTCCAACAAATGAAATTATGATCAGGGTACGGCATGGCTAGCGAAAGAAACTCGAGAATCTGTCTTTTTTCTCTCTCTCTCGCCGACTGAAGCTAGGCAGTACCTGCAGTACCTGAAATTGATCCTTGTTATCAGATGAATTGTCTTTACCCTGGAGACTACCTGCGTGTCATGTGAGTGAAACGGAGCGCTTAACTTCTGACTTGGTGCTAATATTCCTAAAAAAAAAGCATTCGCTTTGAGCAATGGTGTTTGATAAAAAGTGCTTCTATTGCGTACGAGATACTTCCATAAACCAATTGATTGCAGCTTGAATCTACGATTTCCAATCTGTAGATAGTATCGTAGACCTTATTTACAACAAGCACAAAGGCACGGAGGTCTCGGCATAAACGACACGCGGATACAGCCAGTGGTAGGAAATACGTTGACGATGTCATGAGACGCCGAGACGCTCTGTATAAACGATTTTGTTACTTACAGGCTTTGCTGAGTAACGTATAAAGCTTGTAGGGCCTTAAAGCAAGCGGCTGACACGTCGTGTGCTAAACGCATTCTATTTGAGGATCGCACTTAGACACGTTAGTGGCTTCTGCCATGTGCTGTATAATGGCGTTCGCACGAGTCACATAAAACAAGCTCTTGATTTCTTCTTTTCCAGAAACACTTTCTATGCCCCACAAGTGACAGTTACAACTAGGAGCTTCTGACTACTCTATTCAGTAAATGCCCTCACCCACAGAACGCACCCACACCTAATTTCTTGTTCTCGTGACTAGGAACGAAGCAGAATATCATACTGAGCGCGACGACGTTCGCGTTTTGCCGACAAGAAGGAAGCGCCTAGCGAGGGACAGAGAATAACAGAAAAAAAAAAAACATATATACGAGCCGCTCGGTGAACCACGAAGAGGAAACACAAAACTAAAACAAGCAAGCACGCTGGCGCACTCAGGCAAAGATTGAGAGAGACCCCGTTCTGGCTCTTTACACGCTCGGCTGGACGCGCGATCCGCATCAAACGCGCCCGAGACGATGCGACGACCGACGTCGAGGATCCACTTTCTCTCGGCTGTGCGCGGCGCGCAGCCACACATCGCTCACTCGCGGTCAAGTGCGCGCGCGGTCGGGGTTACGCACTCGAACGAGAAGGAAAGTCTCGGCGACCGCGCACTCCGTGCCTCCTATGCACACAGCGTGACGCGCATACGTCTCCGCGTTTCGCTTCCCTCTTCGCCCGTTCGCGTCTTGCTTTATGTCTCCTGTTACTTTTTCTTTCCTCGCTCGTTCGTTTCGCGTGATTCTGCAGTGCTATCTCGAGTTTCGCGCCCTCCCGCTTAACGCTTTGTTTTTCACCAACGTCTTAATTCTTTCTCCCATGCGCGCGTGCTGAACGTTTTCTGCCGTGGGGTGCTCTATCGCTTCCCTGAGACTCTGGGGGGCATGGTAACGACCCAACTCGGTGTAGCAGGTTTGTCAGATATACTAGTCAGCTCTGGGTGGCTCGTATTTCGTGCAGCGCTGTGTAAACGACCAGCTCAGAAGAATGAGCGAGAAACAATCAGCCGAACCAACGTTACTAGATTATTGTTTCAGTATGTTCGGAGTACGATCTCCGTGCGACTATTGGGTATATACCGTTCAGCACAGAACCTTGGGATTCCCACCACGATGTTTATTTTCGTTCGCTTTGAACTAGAATTGTTTTTGATACGGAACCGAAAGCCGTATGTGGTTGTTTGTGGGACCACCAGTGATGCGAAGAAATCAAAGCTGCAGACGTGCGCGCCCCCCTGATGCTTCAAGTTCAAGGAAAAAGGAGGATAAAAATACAAAAAAAAAAGACTGAAAAAGTTTAACAACTTCAAACACAGCACTCAGAAACAAAACAAAAACACGTACGGACAGAAGGACAGCATGCAGCGCTTTTGTGGGGTCGCTCTATCCGTCCGCGTTCGTTTCCTTGACCGTGCGCTCTGGCGCAGTGACGCATGTGGAACAAACTAGCCCAGTAATTCGTTTTGGAGTGAACGAAGTTGCAGGGTGTGAAAGACACGCAAAGAGCAACGCATGGTCAATGTGACGTCGCAGCCATGTTTGCACGAATGCCGATATATGTATTGCGATAGCCACTCAACCGCAATGTGACAGCCCTAGTGTGGTTAGGAGAGTAAATGAATGCGAGGAAAGACCGCTAAGCAGCACTTCCGATTAACCTAAAATTCAAAAGTAAACGCAACATGGCTGCCTGATCGATTTGCGCTGGCGGCCGGGCATAGAAAAATATGTCTAGTGCTTGCTGTATCCTGGCGCACAAATTATTAACTGGAAGGCTGGAACAATGCCAGAGTATGCCCGTTATATTCCACTAGCACACCCGTCAGGGCGTACTGATTTCAAAGCATTGATGTCCCGCTTGTTTCTGACTCCATTTATACGCTATGTTAGTTTGACCCTGACGCCGAAGTTTGTCACGTGGATTCATGCATAGGGTGAAAAAAAAAAATCCCGCTGCTTCCTAGCACAGCTACTCGAGGACCTCAGACTGCCCTTAATATCCGACCCCCCCCCCCCCCCCCACCCTTTAATATTATCCACCGGATTCCATTTCCTCTTAAATTACCTTATCGTGCTGTACACGTTGCAATCGCAGCACGATTTATTGCGTCTCTTCTCTTTCTTGCACCTGTTCATCCTTGTTATGCATTAGCACGTTCTTAGTGACGAGTACTCCTAAGTAGTCAGTGAATGCTACCTCAAGGGAAGCGTGCTGCGCTCAGTGTTCGCAATATGCGTATTTCTTCCAAGCGTATTTCTTCCTCTTGATTTCAACTAGGATGTCATTAACCAAAGTTTTTTTTCCCTCACCCACTCTGCCCGCTTCCAGTATTTTAATATTGCAACTACCATTTCTCTTTCCATATGCGTAGTCCTTAACTTAAACTAAACCCGTTTCGTTAGCCTCCAGCTTTCTGCCCCATAAGTGAGTACTGGCACGATGCAGTTGTTGTATACTTTACTCTTGAGGGGTATTGGTAAACTGCCATTCATGATCTCAGAGAACCTGCCATATGCGCTCCACCCCATTTTTATTCTTCTAGTTATTTCCCTCTCATGATCCGGATCAGCGGCCACTACCTGCCCTAATTAGATGTATTCCTTCACCACTTCCAGCACCTCGTTGCCAAGAGTGAACTGCTGTTCCCTTGCCAGACTGTTGAACATTACTTTCGTTTTCTGCATGTTCCGCTCTGTCTGTCTAACTGATTTACCATGCTTTGCAGTTCATCTCCAGAGTGTCTTAGCAAGAGAATGACATCAGTGAATCGCAGATTACTTAGGTATTCCCCATTAATTCTTATACCCAACTGTTCCCAATCCAGGCCCCGGAATGCCTCCTGTTAACAGGCGGTGAATAGCATTGGCGAGATCGTCTCTCCCTGCTTAACATCCTTTCTTATTAAAATTTTATTGCTGATTTTATGAAGAACTATGGTAGCTGTGCAGTCGTTATAGATATCGTCCAGCATTTTCACACAAAACTCTTCCGCACGGTGATTCCGCAATACGTGCATGACTGCTGAAGTTTCCACTGAGTCAAATGCTTTCTCGTAACCAATGAAGGCTATATATAGGTGTTGGTTATGTTCTGGGCATTTCTCTATCATGTGATTATTAGTATGAATATGGCCTATTGTCGAGTATCCTTGACGAAAGCCAGCGTGATAATTTGACTGATTGAAGTCTAAGGTTGTAGGCAACGGACAGTAAGCTGATCGGTGTGTAATTTTTCAAGTCCCTGACGTCTCGTTTCTTATGAATTAGGATAATAATCGCGTTCTTGCAAGCTTCTGGTACACTCGAGGTCATAAGGCATTGCATATATAGAGTGGCTAGTTTTTCTAGCAGAATCTTCCCTCTGTCCGTACCCAACTATAGTACCCAACTATTTATCCAACTATAGTCGGATACAACTCAAGAAGACAGCGGAAAATACTATTTAAACGTGGCCCTTCAGCCAATGGCGTCGATTGATTGCCATGAAGTCGCGGTTAATCCTATTTCACGAAGGCGCCTGCCAGTCACCTGAGATGCCATGCTAGGGGATTAGCTGCGACGTCATAAGAACCAGTCGGCGTCATTGGCTGGACGGCCTCCTTTAGGGGCATTAGCCGCTGCATTCTTGAGTAGTATCCGACTATAGCTCATCTTAGTGGGACATAGTTCATGGTCATCATAGCGGCAAGGGCAAGATTGACTCGGCGCTTTCGGAAGTTGCGTCCGTACCGGCGAGACAACAGAAGGGTTCGCGCGACGAGGTTGCGGTGCGTCTCGTACGAATCGGGACCTCAGAGCAAAACGCTACTCCGAGGAAGTGCCCCACTGCCACCGCTTATAAAGAGCTCGTTATCAGCGTTCACGAATATGCACCCCGCGCAAAAAAATTCCGGGGCCGCCATCGGCGTTTTCCGAACGGCCACGATTCCGGGCCGGCGCTTGGCACAGATCTTGCTCGATACACGTGGTTGCCTACTTCAAGCATCACCTGCCGCCGCCGAAACACGGCCTTCAGTGAGTAAGCGGCCGAGCACAAAAAACCTTAGCTTATTCAGTAATGAGACAAAACTCTCTGACGCAGGTTCTTCCCAAGAAACGCACATATCACTACAACACTGGTTCTGTCCGCGTGTGCTGTCGCCACGTGGTGACACTGTCCTTTCTGTCTCGACGCGAAGCCCGAGGCCGATGCTTCCAGCGCGGTGCACGCAACTGGAACGCGCAGCTAAGGACGAAGATGCGGCGCGGTCCTCCCAGGCGCGCAGAGAGAAGCCCCGCGCCCGCAGCGTCGCGCGAGGAGGAAGTGTCCCTTCTTCTAGGTCAGCCCCAGCGCGGGGCGGCCGCCCGCCCCCCAGAGGTCGCGGGGCCTTGGCCTCGCACGCAGCGCGCGCTCTCGGTGCGCTGGCCTGAGCGCTCTGCTCTTCTCCGTGCCGCGTATATTAGATAGACGCGAGATGCGCCCAGATAGACGCGCGGGCGCAAGCCGCCCCTGATGCTGCTCCTGCGAAGAGCGCGGGCTCCTCTTCCTCGGGGCTCCGCGCTTCACGGGGAAGTGGTGGCCCGCGCTGGCCTGTTGTACCGCAAACGCTCAGCTACAGTCTGCCGAGCAAGAATTCGGCAGTGTTCTTCTTTTTGGTGTTGCCAGGATTGCTTCCCACCAGCGAGCCCAGAAAGGACGATATGCTAGCACACACTGTTGCGTCAGTTGAATCTGCATGACGGCCAAACAGCACAACGACCCATGCACTCAGAAAAGAAGCATATTCTGCCATGTACTGATTCGTGTAGCGTATCAATTAACTTCGGCCGCAGCATTACGATGACCGCAGTGGGGGCCTAGTGGTTACAGCATCCGCTTCGTATGCCAGAAAAGGGGGGTTTGATCCCCAGTGCCGCCGCCGGCACATATCGGTTTCTAATCGTTGCAAGCTGGCTTGGTCCTTGGCTCCTGCGGGGTGAAATTCTCGAGGAAACGGGTCATTGACCTCTCCTCGCAAAAACCAAGCACGCTCGCAAAGCTGCGCGTGTTTGACGCTGGACAACAAGCGTAGGCATAAATACAGTGAAAGGCCAAGGGCAAGCCACATTCTTGACGACAATTCTCCGGCTCGAACCCATTATACCCGGCTCGCCAGAACCGGGGTGACGGCGTCTATGGCAGGAAACTTGGACGGCGCTTTTGTAGTTGGAATGAACAGTGTAATATGCGCTCCCACCATAGGTTTGGGACGGCAGATCAAGTTAACCTTTATTTTTCTGCAGACGGTACCACAGCTGAATATTTCTTTGATATCTTTATGTAAACACATAAAATTTTATATTTAGAAAAATAATTTTTTATTAGCCATTCAGTTGATGAGTACAGATTGATATACAGAAGGAGGTCCCGTAGTCGACGTCTGAAAGGAGACCTCCTGTACAGAATAACCCTGTAATGACTAAAACAATGCGTAGCATTTTAGGAATTAAAGATTACACTTAATTGGAACATAATACGCACAATCGGACACATTGAACATGAACTTTGAAAAATTGAGGAAGCTAACGGCTAACTAATGGCTCTTAGGCGCTGGTTTAGTGTATTCTTAAAATTAAGTAGTGTACGTGAATTTTTAATGTTCTAATGTAAGGTGTTACATAATGACGAAAACTGAACAGTCTGCTTACCATTGTTAGTACGAACTTTGGGTAGGAGTGAATTGTTGTTCGAAGCGAACCGGGCGATGCTTGAATTGTAGAGGTTAGATGATAAGCACTGAACAGGTGGTAATTGGTTGGTCATGAGTCTGAAGAAGAAAATGCCCAAATGGAATTGAATTAGCTCTGAAACAGTTGGTATATGATTCATATGGAGTACAGATCTCGAATTAACAATATACGGACTGGACGTAATAATTATATGACGTTGTTGTGAATTACCTCCGTTGAGGAAGCTGATACCAGTACGCATTTCAGCAACATTTTAAGCTGTACCTGAAGTGACTGTGGATAAATGAATGATACAATGTGATCAGTCATCGGGGTTCGAATCCCGGTGCCGTGCAATACTCCGTCGGTTAAAAAAAAAACTGCGTCTCGATGGAATTGCATAACCAGGCCAGGGCTGCGTCCCGATCTCGGTGACCAGAACCGACAACCCACTCCATCACCAGTGCAGGATTTGGCCACCGTGGTGTAGTACTTGGCTACAACCTTCTATTAACAAACCAATTAACCCACAGCCCTCAGTCACCAGCGGCTGCGCAGCGACTGACCAAGGCGGCGGTCAGAGTTTAATATGGGGAAAATCGAGCATGCTCTAAAGAACGGGGGTAGCCTAAAAGCAGAGGAAACTAGGCATAGGTAAAACAAAATGTATGCGCTAAGAGACAAAAAAAAAGGCAAAGTCATTAGCAATATGGACAAGATAGCTAAAGTAGCCGAAGAGTTCTGCACAGATTTGTACAGTAGCCAATGTAGTCAGAACGCAAGTGAAAGACGGGAGCGCAATGTAATGAGACATCCCGCCATTAACGAAAGAAGAAGGGAAGAAAGCATTGGGAGCAATGCAAAGGGAGAAAGCAGCGGCCGGAGATCAGGTAACAGCAGATCTCTTGAAGGACGGAAGGGATATTGTGTTAAAAAAACAGCTACCCTGTATACGCAATGCCTTATGACTTCAAGCGTGCCGGAAGCTTGGAAGAAAGCCAACATTACCTTAATTCATAAGAAATGATACAGCAAGGACTTAAAAAATTACAGACCTGTCAGCTTACTGTCCGTTGCTTACAAGATATTTACCAAGGTAATCGCAAATAGAATCAGGACAAGACAAACTTAGACTTCAATCAACCAAATGATCAGGCAGGATTTCATAATGGATACTCGACAATAGACCATATTTACACTATCAATCAAGTGAAAGAGATATATGCAGAATATAAGCAATCCGTATATACAGCGTTCGTTGATTAAGAGAAAACATTTGACTCAGTGGAAGCCTCAGCAGTCATACAGGCATTGCAGAATCACGATGTAGAAGAGTTATGTGAAACTACTGGAAGGTATCTATAACGACTGCACAGCTACCATAGACCTTCATAAAGCTAGCAATAAAATTACAGTAAGGAAGGCTGTCAGGCAGGGAGACACAATCTCGCCCATGTTATTCACCGCCTGTTTACAAGAGGTGTTTCGAGGCATAGATAGGGAACAGCTGGGGACGAGCGTTAATGGAGAATACCTAAGTAATTTAGGATTCGCTGATAATTATGCCTTGCTAAGCCATTCAGGATCTCAGCTACCAAGCATGATAAATCAGTTAGACAGGCAGAGCAGAACGGTGGGGCTAAAAATTAACATGCAGGAAACCAAAGTAATGTTCAATAGCCTTGCAAGTGAACAGCAGTTCGCAATTGGTAGCGAGGTGCTGGAAGTGGTAAGGGAATATGTCTACTTAGGGCAGGTAGTGACCGCAGATCTGGATCGTGAGAGGGAAATAACTAGAAGAATAAGAATCGGGTGGCTAGCATATGGCAGGTTCTCTCAGATCAAGAATGCAGTTTACCAATATCGCTCAAGAGAAAAATATATAACAGCTGTATCTTATCGGTACTCACCTATGAGGCAGAAACGTGCAGGCTAACAAAGAGGGTTCAGCTTAAGTTAAGGGCAACGCAACGAGATATGGAAAGAAAGATGATACGTGTAACATTAAGAGACCGGAAGCGGGCAGAGTGGTTGAGAGAACAAACATGGGTCAGTGACCTGCTTGTCGAAATCAGGAGGAAGAAATGGCCTTCAACAGGGCATATAATGCGAAGGCAAGATAACCGCTGGTCCTTAAGGGTAACAGAGTGAATGCCAAGAGAAGGCAAGCGCAGCAAGTGGCGACTGAAAGTCAGGTAGGCGGATGAGATTGAGAAGTTTGTGGGGATACAGTGGCCACAGCTGGCAAAGGACATGATTAATTGAAGAGACATGGGAGAGGCCTTTGCCCTGCAGTGGGCGTAGTCAGGCGGATGATGATGATGACAATGCGATCACTGTGTTAATGCTAAAGTAGGGGTGGGCTTTGATAAGAATGCGTATGCCAGGTGCCTTATTCTTATTTACGTAAGCAGTATGCTCATGATACTTCAAATCATTATCTAATTAAACACCAAGGAATATACCGCGACTGATACCGTGACTGGTATGAAAGTAGTCAGCTTGTACGCTGCATCTAAACCTCAGGGGCTACTCAATCGCGCGCAGTAAGGAAAGTGCGATTGGGTCATCTGGTTTATGTAGGCAGAGGGCCTTCACCCGGTATTCAGTGTAGGCGATAGAAATCATCAGAAAGTTTCTTACCCCGGAACGACAATCTGCTTGGAGCTTGCTTTGAGTAGGAAGCTTCTGTTTTATCCAGCTCATGGTTTTTACACCGCACAACTTTATGAGCTGCCAAAGGACGACGTAAGGTGCCAAGGAGACGAAGAGCTACTGCGCCAGCGGCAATAGCAAATGAATGAAAAAAAAAAATTCGTCATCTTTACTGAGGAGAACCAGGCGCACTTTGTGTCGGTGTACTTGCAGTTTGTTTTTTATCGCTTTATAATGTTCCTTGAACCTTTTGTTAGAGATAAAGGAAATAAATGCTCGGAATGCACTCAGAGCCAACCTATCATCATGATGGAGCAGTTGGCGCAACGCTCACTGCTGAAAAACCGTGTAGTGTATCGCTACATCCAAAAATTGCAATAACAAATATTTCCCACTTCGTCCAACTGTCTGGAAGGCAGTATTCCAATTAACTTTATAACATTTCTTTACGAAGCGCAGTAGCATTGTGAAATCTTCCGCTGGTATAAGCAAATGTTCGCATGTTATCTAATCACTGAGAGTTGTCAGTGATTAGCCAGTGCCGTTGCGGCTGAGTTATCTCGACGGAAAAAGACTTGAGCACTTGCGATTCACAAGCACTTCTTATGACAGTACCAGTTTTAAAATTCAGGCGTTCTGTTGTTGGCGTCAGCTATATGTTCAACAAGGCTGCAACATATTAGTAAGGCAAATGATATAGCGATGAGATCGGGAGTCTCACCGCGACCGTGCTTACTACTCACCAGTTGTGAAATTATTCGTCACTGCTGCGAAGCTCGTAAAGAAGCAAGATTTCTCCTCTTTTAACAAGATTTAATGTCTATGAATCCAATCTCCCGTTTTTGTTCGTACAACGCGAAAGCATATGCGCAATGAAAGATTAAGCAAGGTGAACAACGCTGCTATGTGCAAGCCACGCAAACTTCTCCTGTTTTTAGTATACTAATGTAGAGCAAACATGGTATGTTTATCCTTTGACTGAATTGTATATAACATGCAGTTTTCGCGCGCACGCTTTCCAAGCAAGAGACAGTCATCAGTGCCCAAAAAGTAGGCCCATCAGATTATTCTGCATTACTGAAGAAACTGAAGGTATTAACTGCCAATCTCCAGCAGCGAATTCTCGAGTACATTTCGGCAGAGTAAGAAAACTACGTGAATGAGTATAGGGACGGATCAGAAACACCAAACGCATCAACACCGGCGGTTATCGTAGCCATTCTGCGTATATTTCACCTACAGACTACACCATGAACCAACATCAAACGACACCCCAGCTTGTGGAGATCCAGGAAACTATTTGCCACAACTATGGCAAGTCTTCTGAAGTGCGCTTTGCATTATGTCATTCGAAACCAGCGGTGGAAATGCTGGAATGCATGATGTGACAAAGGTCCTCTTAGTATTTCCTCTTGGTGTCGCTTAGCTGCACTCATATATTCGAGAAAAAGCTTGTATCCAATGAATCCCTGGACACTACAAGCTCCATCGAAATGACCGCTCTATGTAGAAGCAAATATTGCTCACAGTGAAGATGGACGGGCCCCTTCCTTTCTTCACACCGGAAGCCTCCTGCCTACTTTCAGGGTTTATTTATTTATTTATTTCGTTACTATCAGGGCCGTTGAGGCGTTACAGATAGGAGTGGTAAGTATACTTATACAAATAAAATACAATAAGGAGAGTAGTTAACATAGGTGATGAAGAAGAGCAGATCTAAAAACTTCTGGTTCAGAGATGGAGACGATGCTGGCGGGCAGGTGGTTCCAGTCTGAGCTGGTATTGGGCAGGAAAGAATAAAAATACTGGTTAGTTCTGCAACTTGGAACACTCACTTTGAGTCGGTGATCAATGCGAGATGATACATAACTTGGAACAGCGAAAAGACTTTGTTTTAGCGATTGATTTGTGTAATATATTTTTTGGAAAGTGAAAAGTCTAGAAAGATGACGCCGGAGTGAAAGATCTGGAAGGTCTAGAGTTCTCTTCATGAGTGTGACGCTAGAGAAACGCGAGTAGTTAGACAAAATAAAACGGGCTGAACGATTCTGAATTGATTCTAAAGTGTTTATCAGTGACTTAATGTTAGGGTCCCATACAGAAGACGCGTATTCTATTTTAGATCGGACGACCGTTTTGTACAGTAATAGTTTTAAACTAACCGGAGCAAGTGAAAAGTTACGGCGAAGGAAAGCAAGCATGCGATTAGCATTGTTAGTTATGTGTTCGATATGCGTTTTCCATGAGAGGTCATTGGTAATGTATACGCCAAGATACTTATATGCAGAAACAAAAGCTAAGGGGGAGTCATTTAGAATATATGGAAGCGGGTTAGCTTTGTAAGGCATTCGTGTTACTTTCATTGCTTTACATTTAGATACATTAAGCTTCATTAGCCAAGGGTCGCGCCAAGCAGAGATGTTATTAATGTCAGACTGAAGAACCAAGGTATCGGATGGGCTGGAAATTTCTCTGTATATTACACAGTCGTCAGCGAACAACCTGACAGATGATGTTATGAGATCAGGAAGGTCATTAATATAGATTAGGAAAAACAGAGGTCCTAGAACAGATCCTTGAGGAACGCCCGATGTTACTGAAGAAAGATTAGAATCATGGTCATTAACTGTTACATACTGAGTACGAGCGGCCAAAAAACATTCAATCCATTTTAATACATCACAATCTATGTTTAGTTTGCTGAGTTTGAGAAGTAGAAGAGGGTGAGACACGGTATCGAAGGCTTTAGCAAAGTCAATGAATATGCAATCAACAATCGAAGAACGATCCAAAGCTGCAAAAAGGTCGTTAGTAAATGCGATTAACTGTGTTTCACATGAATAATTTCTTCGAAAACCATGTTGATGGGGTGTGAAAAAAGAATTGGACTCAAGGTGACTCATGAGGGCAGAATAGATTACATGTTCAAGTAATTTGCATAGAATAGAAGTTAATGATATTGGTCTGAAGTTAAAAGGGCTATGAACATCACCAGACTTGTGTACTGGAACCACCTTGCCCACCTTCCAGTCGTCAGGGAGCATGCCGGCCTGCAATGACTGAGTAAAAATTTCGGACAACATGAGTGAAGAATAAGTAATAGTGCTTTTCAACATCTTGTTGCTGATACCATCAGCACCTGCAGAGGATGACATTTTAGCACTATCAATAAGTTTATGAATTCCCTCCCAGTCAATAGTGATGGTATCCATCAACTGGGAGTCAAAGGTAGGCATGTCGGGAAGAGTAACTGGCGTGGTTGTTACGAAAGACAGAGAAAAAGTACGATTTAATAATGTGCAACATTCGTTTAGTGGGATCAGGGCACCTTGGTTATCTTTCAGTATCATATCTTTTTTTGGTTTCACGTTAAGGATATTCCAGAACTTGCATGGGTTAGTAATCAGTAGACTAGGCAAGGTATTTTGAAAAAAGTTGCGTTTCGCGTTGAAAAGAGCCTTTTTGTATGGTGATGTCACAGTACGATAAGCATTCCATCTCTCTGTACAGTTAGATGCTGTGCAGCGCCGAAAGATGCGTTTTTTTTTTGTTTAGCAGTCGCCTCAAGGAAACACTGAACCATGGTGAACGTTTAGTGCACGTTATTCTACGAAGTGGGATGTACTTATCAGTGAGGGCTTCCAGTTTGTCTTTGAAAAGAGACCAGTTATCGTGCAGTGAACGTTCCCAAAATCTGGGGAAAAAATGTCAGCAAATTTTTCTAGTTCGGTGTTAATCGCAGAATAATTTCCATTTTTGTAATCCCGAATTGCCTTATAATGTATGACTGGGTGGGGTGCACGTGACGGTAGAGTGAAGTTCATAACTAAATGGTCGCTTAGTCCAGGCAGAAGTGTAAGAGATGAAACGGAGTCAGGGCAGGTTGTTAGAACAAGGTCTAGAGTGTTGGCAGTGGATGCTGTAATGCGAGTTGGCTCTTTCACAAGTTGACAGAGGTTAAATGTTGAACATAAGTCAAGGAAGGTTAGCGATTCTGAAGAAGAACAAACAACAGGGTCGTCTTCCGTCCATGATATAGCAGGGAAATTAAAATCGCCTAAGAGAAAAATTGGTGCTTTTGGAAACCTAAGTACAATTTTGTTAAGGCAGTCATGGAGGTTATCACAAAAACTGCTCGCTGCTCGCTGAGGGTTTATGCGCAGTGTGACCGCGATACAGTGGGATCTACCCGGCGTTCGGTGAAGCCGTTCTTAAAGGGCGAATTCCAAACATTCCCGAAAATTTCGCGTGGTCTTCAGTGAGACCACGCGAGCCCTCTACATTTCTTTAAACTGGGCGTGACTTTCGCGCGGCGGATGTCGTAATCTTCAGCCATTATTCGAATGTCCTAAAAGTGCTTAAGGTTGTGAGCCTGCGAATTCCATATTAATGACTTGAAAATCGACCGAACAGTTTGTGCGCGTCACTGGTATCGGCATGAATCGAACAACCAGCTGTAGGAAGAAGATGATGCAAGGTTACATAGCTTCCACGAAAGCAATTATATCTACGACGGGCGTTCGGCGCGGCCTAAACCTAAAGCAGAAAAGAGAATTTTAAGATTAAATACATACTCTTTTCCTTTAGCTTGGCCACCGGATATTAATGCATTTCACACATCGCTTTCGAAGGACTGCGGCTTCTGAGGAGAAAAAAAAATCTTTAGCCCCGCTCCGAACGACAGCATTAGCCTCAATGTTTCAGCTCTTCATCATCATGAAAACTATCTTAGAGAATGTTTTTTTTTTTTTAATGTCGCGCCAGCGGGCGATCACTGGGCGCAAGGTCTGGGAAATAAGCAAGGCCATTGCCAGCTTCAAACCTCCGCTTCCAGACCTCGTCTTGAGCTAAACTTTACCAATGGGCAAAGTCTTCATCCTGAAGCGGCATAATATTTCTGCTCAACTTTCTTTGACTGTTTTCTTTGACGGCTTCATGCAGTTGAACCAGCACTTGGGATCTATAGGCCCCTGCTATCGTTGTTCTGGTTTTGTATGCTTAATCAGCAGGAAACCATCCTCGTACACATAAAATATCGCCACGATCTCTCCTGGTGAGGCTTTCCAAAATTGCACGTATAGATGAAATTGTAAAACTGCTGCTGTTTTTTTTTTTCACTGTCGAGGTTGCAATCCTAGATGCGGTAACCGTCTTTACTCCCGACCATCCATATCGGGAGCTCTCGTCGGGCATCATCTTGGCAATTTTATCTTGACACCATTCCATTCAATTTTTTTTTCTCGATTCATGTATGAACAATTTCGGTGCCAAAAATGAACAGACCATGGTCATCGAGAAAAGCTTTTGGAAGGTGATACCCACGGCCACAGTATTAAAGCACAACCCCATAGGAAACTGAAGAAACATCGCATGCCTGCTTTTCACAATCACGTTATTCACGGTGCAGCCTATTTCCTCAGGGGTTGACTTCAACCGCGCGAATGCCACACGGGTCGTCTCACAAAGCCTTCCTCATGTCCAAAATTCTCGGACAAACACATCAAAAATTGAAAATTTGTAAGACACTGTGGCTGAAATATTGAAAGTGATTGTCCATTATTCTGATATGTCGCTAATTCTTCCTTTTAAAGTGTTTCCATCGGTCGCATCGAACAGTTAAGACTGCCGTAGAAAACCAATGGGGAATGCTTTTTATGATAGCAAAAACCTTAATAGAAAAAAATGCAACACTACCATCGGGTGGTTCGCGGATATATTGATTGTTATACTGAAATCTTGCGTTACATAAAAAAATTGCGCTCATAAAAGGTTTCCCGCTAAAAATGCTTTCTTTCGGAATTGTTGGGTATGGCCCTTCCTTATTATAGCTGCTCATAATTTGATCGCCACTTATGATGGGGACTGTCCCGTAACACTTTCATGATGCACCCATGAAAGCTGTCGCTGTTTCTCACTCTCCTGTTAAAATTGGACTACGCTTTGATCATGCCATTCGAATGGATGTTTAAAGTGGCTCTTTTATTGTTATATCGATTTCACATTTTGTTGTAATGAGCGTATTGATGATTCTTACAGCAGAGCTCGAACTTGTACTGCGAAAGTGTTTTCTGCTTCGCTTATTTTGCGTAATTGTCTTGTTTTACCACATTGCTATAATCACAGTGACAAGGATTGCAGTATCAGCGAATTAATAAAAGAATGACATCCTTCTCGACGCCTTCGGATGCAACTACCGCCATCTAGCGACTTTCAATGCAATTGACTCGAGAATGAACGAGAGGGGAGATGCGCATGACTTGTACTTAACCTAGAAGGATGATGTAACATGCTTGCAACCTTGCAGCGCCGCCAGTACCTTCCATCGTACTAAACGTTTGAAGTTATTGGACACCCCTCGCGAGTACAGGGTTCGCGTTTTCTTAACGTTATCTAATACGGTTAAAAGCATAAAAGAGGTATGATTATGAGTCTGGTTCAAGGCGGTAAACGTCGCTGCGTGATGCCAGCACATTTTCTAAAGTCGTCAGGTACAAATCTATTGTGTTTCCGCCTCCGTTTTGAGTATAATTCAGCTGTCTTAGCTGTCGACGCCCAGTTACAAGCCAAGTAGCAGGCACTACACTGCACTACCCCCCCCCCCCCCCCCCCCCAGTCATACCAACAAAATATCTGATGTTACTGACATACGTCGGGGCACATGGTTCATGAAATCTGTGAACACCATCAGCCTCGCGCACGCTACCGAAAAGAAGTTACCGATTACAATCTTAATTACTTCATCTGTAATGTAACTGATTTCAATTGTCAGTTATAGCCTCCAAAAAGTAACAGAAAAGTTGCTAACTGTTCCTTCCTACTTTTATCAGCACAGGACCAACATACAGGGACTTAAGCCGACGCGGATTCCTTTATCTGTTGCCTGTTGCATGCTGATTATTTTCCCCGGAAGTTGTTTTATTAAGTTTTCGTGGTTATTAGGTCTCCTTTACTTGTGAAAAAATTAGCAGCTGCATTGAAGACTCTCCCCCTGTACGCGCTGGAGGGAAGAGCATGCTTGTAACGCACAGAGGCATTGCACATCAGGTCTAACTCAAAGCGACGCAGTTCGTTGGGACAACGCTCTTGAGGGGACACAGCTCAAGCTCACTACACTTGACATTCTGTTGTACCGCCTTGAAGAAATGCGAATGCAGAACACGGCGCCATTCAGATGCAGTCCGCTTACATGTCTGAACATCCTTGCGTGCGCGGCTTTTCCGCAGCCTGACCATTGTCCCTCTGCCTCGAAGGAATATTTCTCGCTGGCAGTAGTGTTTGAAACCAAGTTCAGGCTCTCGATGTTACCCGCTGCTGGAACTTTTCTTTCTAATAGAAAGTAACTAATTGCTACCAATAGATTACTAAAAAAAGTAAGCAGATTACCGTGAAGGTTACCCGTTGGAAAAGTATTCAATGCATTACAAAATCACCATAAATTATCATTATTTACAAGTAATAAATTACTTGTATCCCGTTACGTACAACGCTGCCACATACTTGAATAAAAAGGTGAACGACAAAAGCGAACGAACATTCGTGTTTGTCGTGTCTTCCTCCTGTGTTTGTCTATTTTTTTTGCGCTACCTTTCTATTCAAGTATGTGTCACCAACTAGCCCAGCAACAGGTTTTATTGAACTGCCACATAGCCTCGATAGCGTCTGCTCTCTGACTGTAATTGAGCAACGAAGAGAACATACAAAGGCATGTAAGTACGCTGTGCTGACTTTGTATTTTGTTTTATTTATTTATTTATTTATTTATTTATTTATTTATTTATTTATTTATTTATTTATTTATTTATTGGAAATACCTGCATCGCCCGTAGGCCTTATTGCAGGGGGTCTGGGCGTCCGCTTCGGCTGCGGGAGGTGGTTGGTTCGAAACCCACCGCCGGACACCCACCGGTAAAAATGGGTACAAGCCACCCCCGGCCCGGCGCCCGGCTTCTTCAGGGGTGTGCGCTTGGAAGAGGCTCCGTAAACCCCGCTGCGCCCCTTCGGGGGCAACCTAGTTTCGAGCACTCAGCCTGCAAAGGTGGTTCGTGTTTCACTGCAAAGTGAGGAGTTCCGACTCAAAACTCGTACGCTCTAACCAGCGTGTCTCAAGACAAACACTGTAAGCGATCCTTCGTTTCGAAGAGAAAACTTCAGAGTATCACAGCTGACTAGACATGGCGGTTTTTCCGGCTGTCTGACTTGCGAGAAAAAAAAGGGCCACAAATTGGGCTTATGCCACACGAGGTGGACTTATGGTTGCTTGGCGGGGGAACTTATCACTCATCCGTCAAGGCAACTGTTGGTCTAAGACCCTTTTCCCAAGCTTTTCACCCTAGAAGAGCCGAGCACCAGGCCAGGGGAAATCTTGTACCCATTAAAGAAACCGGTGGGTACCCGGCGGCACTGGGGATCGAACCCAGCACCTCCCGAATGCGAGGCGGATGCTCTACCACAAGGCCACGCTTCGGTGCTCAAAATTCGTAGCATGCAAAAAAAAACGATGTTATCTGTTCGACAGAGCTAAGCCTCTGCAAGAATTTGGCTCTAGGAAATCACAAAAATATTACACCAGAATAATATTTTGATTGGCTTAATATCTTAACACAACGAACAAAAATAGTGCAAGAATATTCCCTATCTTCGGCTGCCTGGGCTTTCTAAAAAATCTCGCTGTCGTGAAGCTAGCTCAACAATGCCAAGACCAAAAACTATTGAGATCAAGTTCAGGGTCCCTAAATGTAAGTTAAAAAAATTGCTTGCATGTCTTGCTTTACATTAAGTCGGTAGATAGACAGAGGTGCGGCCGGCACAGCGGAAAGATCCACAGCCACGCGTTAGCCTTGCTTACCGATTGTTAGCCCCCAAATTGACTATTGAGACTGCTGTCACGCTGCGGCAGTCAAGACTGTAGAACACGACATACCGACTCTCATGACCTGGAGCCGTTCCTTCTTCGGCACCAGTTCGTCAGAGCGAGGTACGTCGGTAAGCAAGCGCGACGACGAAAGGCTGAATGTGGGTCAGGTGAGTTAACATCAGAATGATAATAATAATTTGTGGCAGAATTAAAAATACAAAGTCGACCTTACAACTTTTCCAATAGCACAAAACTGCGCGATTCTGCGTCTAAATAAACGAGAACACAATATTGTTAGCCATGCTCTGATTCATCCACGAGAAAATGCGTCATTAAATCACCTGGTCTGTGTACTTCTGCCGTATTTGAAATTTTCTGTCGGGAAATCCTTGAGACCCCCCCCCCCTCAAGAAAAAAAAGTAATAAAGCGCGCCTAAAGAAGCATAGGCACGCAATAATTTCCTGTTCATAACAAATGGATACAGGCCCTGATGAAATTACGTTTATTTTTCTATTTTTCTAGATACCCGAGAATTCAGCGCTCGGACGACTTTCTAGAGCGAAACAAAACTGCGCGAAGAAGACGGGACAAAAGAAAGGCACGAATACACACACACAAAGCGCAAACTCTTGACTGGCACGTTGACAGTGCGATGAGGTTAACATAGGTAGTTGCCGCTTGTCCCTTGTTCATAGGAGGAGTGGTAGAGCCCAGAGTAGAAGAAATGTATCGAAGTAAGACATGATGTTGGGCTAGTCGGTTCATGGTTAGAGTTTTGTTTCGCTCTAACCATGAACCGACTAGCCCAACATCATGTCTTACTACGACTTTCTACATGGAGCCTTTCAGCAAACTTGAACATAGTACCAGTCTGCGGCTGCACACGCGTGTTTATAGCTAGGTAAACCAAGATAGATAGGTAAAGCAAGCCATACGGGTGCGCTTGGTAGGAAAGTATGAAAAGGAAAAAGTAGTGGATGAAGAAGACAGCCTCGGAAGAATGCTTACTATGAATGCAACGTGAACAAGAAAACAGAACTGCCAACACAAAAACACAAACACAAGCTTGCATTGCTGGGCGAGTTGGTTTATCTTTTAGTAAAAAATAACCAGCGAAATCGGGACGCAGGGCTAGAAGAAGGCCATAATGATTTATTGTTTGCTCATCCGTGTATTTAAAACCATTTTCCTGCGCTAGTTCGCATGCACATGAAATTGATAAAAATCAAGTCGTCATTCAGACCCCGATAAAAAGTGCCACTCTCTCTCTCACTGTGATAAGCGAAGACGAGTCGCTTATGCAGGACCGCTTATTCTTTTTGATTAGAAACGCTTCAAGCAGCTCTCGCTCGTGTATGGACTTCCCCCTGCAAGTAATGCTGGTGCGGCGAAACGGAGGCAAACAGTTCCTACAGTCTTTCGCATGCAAAGCCAGGTTGCAAAACGTTGCGATCGGGCAGCAACCTGTCTTTGCATTTGAAAGACTGTACGAACTTTTCGCCTCTGTTTCAGCGCAGCGGTCCTGTATAAGCGACCCGTCTGCGCTTATCAAAGAGTGTGGCGTTTTTTTTTTTTTTTTTTTGATCGGGGTCTGAATGACCAACTGACTTGGAATAATTTCATTTACATGTGCGCTTGCGCAACATGATTTCAAGTGCGTGGGTGAACCAAACATAAGTGAGTTGCAAGTCCGGCGACAGTGTGTGTGTGCCTTCTAGTCTTGCGTCCCATTTTTCGCTGGTTCTTTTTTGCTAAAGCACCAACATATTAGCACCTGGAGTGGAAATACAAGTGAAGCTGATTAACACTTCTAACGGACAGTTTTCACGCCTTCGAAGTGAAATTACCCTCCGCTAGTATTGAGCTTCCCGCGTCTAAGAACTTCCTATTTTGCTGTCCGTGTTTCAATTGTCTTCATTGTTCGACTTTCATTTATTGCTGATAGTTCATCACCTCGCATGGATAACTAATACAGGCCTTACCTGGCTATCAAAGGGGCACCCACGCCACTCAGCGGTGGCATAGTGATTTGAGCATCTATACCGTATGCGAGAGGTGTGGGGTTCCATCCCCTATGCCGCCGGGTATACCCACCGCTATCCAAGGGGTACGCGCTTTCTCCTGGCCTTAGTGCTGGGGTGAAAAAGCTCTGAGAATGGATTTCTAACCCCAATTCGTCCGGAAAAGCAACACTTAAGTCGTGCCGCTCTTTATCTAAGCTGCCATTGCGCCATCAAAATCGAATTGTCATCTTCATTTCTGTACAGTATACACAGCCACGTATGGAGTACAGTGCATGCATGACTCGATTGAGCATGCTACTCAGGTGAGCTTGGAAAAAGGTGGTGAAGAAGGTATGCTCGAAGGATAAATGGGCTTCTATGGAAGCGCAACGAAGACTGAGAGACACCTAAAGCAAAAAAAAAAAAATGTGCTAGTGATTTCGGGAGGCAGACGAAGCCTAGCACTGATTAGCCTGCAACCTGTTCTTGCCCAAAAAACAGCAGGCCAAAATGAATTTCCTTTCCCTTGTCAAGCATAGCTCTATAGCGAGCAGCGACCCTTTTTTACCACCACGCTACAAAAAGTTCCACGTTTTTAGAGTGGGCGTAAATAACAGTTATTAGTACTGTCTCACAACACTGATTCGCCTGACAGCGCTTGACAAATTGCAAATCGCGCAATTGCTTCTACCACGCAGCATAAATTGCCAGAACGAAGCAGGACAAAAAAAAAAAAAAAAAACTCCATCTGGATGCAGCTACGTTACCGCCATCTACGAGAAGCTGCCGACAAGTCTTCTAAGCGCAGTACGCAGCTTCCACAATAGATGGCGATAGTAACCAAAACCGCAAAGTTCAAGCTCTTCATATTGAAAGAGTTTGCGACCCCCTGCTGCTCCCACGGCAACTAGTGATCAAAACAATTCATTTTCAAGCGGAGAAAGGACAAATATGAGGTTAAGTATACCTTCTGCTAGAGCTGCCATGGTATAAAAGCACGCGATTAGATGCTCCATACAATGTTCACGAGCAAGAAAAGTACGCCATCGTACGTGAGTTACATGTGAACGGTATGTATGCATTGAAACGCCAGCGCAAAATTAAATGCGTTGTGTGTAAGGGAGGTTACATAACTACAGACCAGCTTCATTTTCGATGCAATGACGGCCCTCCGCAAGTAGAAGTGCGATATGAGTTAATCTGCACTGTGCAAGATCGTTTTCGCACTAGCATTAACGTGTTGCTTTGCTTCTTTACTCGTATTAATTAGACTTACTGCAGGACACATGAGACTCGCAGATGCGGCCATTTACCTTCACTCTACAGGTGATATTCTTTATGATGCCATTGGCGGTTCCGCAAAAGATGAAAGGCGAAGAAACGCCGTAACTGCTTAACACGGACACGTGAACAGCGCCGTGCGCGAGAAGGATGAAGGAGGGAGCAAAAGTCCTGGGGTCCTTTATAACGTGCACTTACGTAGCATAACGTGCGGCCGTATTTTGCGTTTCGCCTCTATCGAAATGCAGCCTCCACGGTTTGGTTTGCTGGATTAATTCCTGCAACCTCGCGCTTAGCAACCGTGGTTCTATACGCGGAGCGGGGTTTAGTTAACTAGTTTTAAATAATTGCCTTACTTATTGCGTTGCCATGCGCGATCCCTTTTTCACCGACATTCCTGAGCGACGGCGCACGCAGAAAACCGTTGGTAAGATAAAGGTGTGCTCATACAGAGATTTCTTCAGCTGTTCGTGAGTAACAATACATTTGACCGTACCGGGTAGTCGTTAGTGTCAGAGGCCGCTATGTTCAGTATAATCTGGCAATCCACAGAAGACTTATGGCAGCATCTTGATGTTGCTTCCCCTTGTACGGCTTTTTTGCCTCTACGGCTAAACCTTGCTTTTACACACTCAAATGCGATGAAGCTGCTCCGCCAATACTGCTTTTGGTAAGCGGCATGCGCCGTTCGAGCTTATCGCGCAGATTAAAGGCTCATGCACAGCGTTTTTGCCTGCACTCCCGCTGCAGCCATGGCGTCATGTGAATAATGCCTGTAAGGGGCGCCCAGTCTTCCTCTGGCACCTGTAAGCACGTTCCAATTTATTGTATAATAAGTTCAATAGCGGATAGCGATGCAACTAAAGGAAAATGGGTTATTATTTTATAAGGTGTTTATGGTTAATGGGTGTTTAACGTTCCAAAGCGACTCAGGCTATGAGGGAGGCCGTAGTGAAGGGCTCTCCGGAAATTTCGATCACATGGGGTTCTTTAATTAACGTGCACTGAAATCGCGCAGTACACGAACCTCTAGCATTCTCTAGCACAATCGACAGGCCTCTAGCAATTCGACCACCGTGGCCGGGGCCGAACCCGCGTCCTTTGAGTCAGCAGCCGAGTGCCATAACTGAGCCATCGCGGCGGCTTTCTATAAGGTGTGATTTCAATGACATTTGTAGTAATTTTGTAAGCAATAACAGCTGCATTGTTACATTTTAGTAACTCTAGAAAGTACATAGGAAATCAAGCACTTGATTGCACTCAGAAATTCGACGGACGTACATGACGACGCGCGCTCAACTTACAGGCAGATGATGATAACCTGAGCTAAGCGTTATTGGCTGCACTGCAATCTGTGGAGGCACATTTCGGCTAGTACGCTGTCGTTGAAAAAGAAAATAAGGGTGCAAAATGGGTCATGCTTAGAGGGAACACGAAAAATGGTTAAACCGTCTTTTAACGCGGAGAAAAGTAGGTTTCACCACAAAGCAGGTGCGCGGCTTCAAGATCCTTCCCTCGAGCTATCTGCGCCTTTTTATGGGCTACGCGTTGAAACTCTATTTTTTCTCGAGCTGAGAACCAGTTTAATGATTTCTCGTGTTCCAAGGTCGAGACATGCTGTACATGCGGACTTCTTGAAAATTCGTTAACTCGTTGTGCCCATCTTAAGTGCGAGCACAGAAATTGGATGTGCAATTTTCTGCGGCGTCAAAAGATGGTTTGTGCGTTGCTGGCCTAAAACAGCGCTGCGATTAATCGCAAGAGGTTGCTTACATCCGTGTGGAGGGTGAAGTCGTATTTCATACGTAACTGAATTTTATTATGACGAAGTTCAGGGAAGAGATTACACTTCCTTTGATTGCTTTTGCGTAGTTACCTTTCCCGTATCTAAAAACTGCCATAATTCTTGAAAATATATATCTCTGCTTACTAAAACACGCATTCGTAACCTTCTTAAAGAGTTTCCCGAAAGGAACTATACGCATAAACAAAAACTCAAAGTCAAAGCATGTCACGACTATTTCTTGACTTGGAAGGAGTCCGTGTTACAGCCAACCAGCTAAACAGCGCTTTATCTTTGTCCGCGGAAATTTAAAGAAAAAGACAAGACAAGGAGACGCAAAAACCGCAGCTGGATATTTTCAAAATGCCGAGGGGAACCGAAGTGGAATCGAGGTGCGCTGCCGAGAATATATACACTTACTTTTATTCACGAGTATCCGGGCAACACTCTAATGCCGGAGTAGAAACTTTGCGCTGAGATGTGTGTCGCATCGTCAGTGGTGGCAAAGATTTCTAGAAACGAAATGTTTGGGCATACATCGGACGCATTCAGTTGATTTTTCTTAGAGAGCTTAAGCATAGCGCGATCCGTGATCCGCTACCGCGAACCGGTTCATCAAGGCACTAGGTTCGCATGCGCAGATGGACCCGAGGGGCGCACTGCGCCGGGGCGGCTGGGTCCCCACGGAAGCGGCTCCCAGTAGCGGTGCGCGGTATGCTAAATCTCTCTGTTAAAAGCATAGCTTATGTCGCTGTAAGGGTGCAGACTTCCCATGATTATGGAACAACGTCCAAGTAAAACTGTCGTGTCCGGTCGCTGTGTTCAATGCAGCGAAAGACGCACACGGTACTTTTAAGACTTTGTTTATTTAAAGCTGATGAGGGTGCGACCAGCGTCGACCGAGGCAGGAGCCGAACTGGCCGCCCGAAGAAAGGAGGGAGCGGAGAAGCGTCCACGGGAGGGAGTGGCTTCCCAAAACAGGAGGATGATGCGGGGGCGCACCATAGGGGGCATCTGGCGACAGCGTGCGACGAGGGGCAAGTGGTCGTTAGGACGGAGCACTGCACTGGTAACACACAAGAGGGGGGTGCGACGAGGGGCAAGTGGTCGTTAGGACGGAGCACTGCAGGGGTAACACACACAAGCAATAAGGGGACACAACAAAAACGAATATGCTACTTGCTGCAAGTTGCTTGCAAGTTGCATGTCAAGTTCGCACTTTAGTGGAGATGAAAGTGTGGAGATGTAAAGCGATACGGCGGAGAGAAGTTTGCCTAGTTGTACATCCGCAGCTATTGCTCAATATATGCGGCGAGGACAAACCTTATCCAACGTGCGCCAGCCGAGATATGCATTCGTTCGGTGCCATCGCACTCTGGCTTAGTTAAGAGTTTTCCCAATTTGTCACTTTTATCTGTTCGTGAGGGTATCGTCAGCATTAGCGCCGCGAGCGCTTGAAAACTGATCACTGAGTCGTAGCGGTACTGGGGATCGAGCGCCCGTACCCGACAGAACACGCACCTTACTCTGCAGTGCACCCTCCAGAAACCCGCGCAATATGTTATGTTAGCCCATGTTTAACGGCAGGCTGAATGCTCCTTACCGCCTCTGTCCTCTCTCGTGACTTCTCTCCGTGGCCTTGAGGTTTGCTGGGAAGAGCAATCATGGTTTCACAAGCCCCACTGGTGGCTGTGTTAGTAACAGCCACCTGTCGGGGCAGTGGAGCATCACTTAACCGCTCGCTGCAACAGTGCGCCAGGAATGGTATGAGGACTCCCAGCGATCTCTGAATGAAAATTAGGGGATGTCCAGTTCCGCATATATGGGCATTAACCCATTAACTCTATCGCCTAAAACGATTAAGACGGAGCTTAAGTCCGATTTTGCCTATGTTCGTCAGAAGCCTGCCTGACCTTGAAAACGGAGCCTCGAACCGAAACCGAAGTGCTAGCGCACCGAATTCGCATTTGGCCTCAGCACAGTAAATGGTTCACCACTTTTTTTTTTAATTTTGCAACTGCGCCTGATAGCCGCAGTAAGAGCAATGCTTTCAAGACTTTATTTGTGGCTTACGATGGTGCAGCTAGTGCAGGGGCGATAACCAGGCCGAGGTTCCCAGCGGGATTCGAGCCCTCACCAGCACAGTCAGTAGCCTTCTTGGCGGGCGCCTTAGAGCTCTCCGCTATGACCTCTTCTTGTTTTCTTTGTTGGTGCAAGACTTCGGCACCTAACGACAAAGCGAGCTCCGTTATGTATGCATGAGATATAACAAAATTTGGCACTTATGTGTAAAGTTTTGTGCTGATTTCAGAACCACATTCTGGTTTAAGCTGACTGATATACGTATAGTTGCTGAGTGATTAAAAATAACGCTTTCGTAATTTCATCTCCGGGGAATTAAATAATCAAGGAGAAAATGCGCAAGTTTTTTTACGCCAGCATGTTCATGAAGTCCTGCTTTGTGCAATAAATTTATTACTTATTTCTTAAATGCCCAGTACTCATGGAAGTAAAAGCTAAACTCCGGCATGCCTATTTACATGAAAACGTTTCTTACAAAAGCGGTTTTCAGAAACTACTGCAATTGTTTATAGAAAAATCGAGAACATTATTCCAGTTCTCAACGTCTCAGGATTTATGCAACAAAAACAAAATCATCCTGCTGTTATTCGCCTGTCATTCGTTAAGAAATGCAGAAGGGATGAGTGGCAGCAATCGCCGAAAGAGAGAAAGCTGAGATAATCAACCTTCAAGTTTATTTTCTCATTTACCGCATTGTTTTCTTTTGCTCTTGGTCAAAGAAATGGGGCACTGCAACGAACCGAAGCTCTTACCTTCTAATCTCTCCTTTTCATGGAAATAATGAGGTGGTGGTACACTTAGTCGTGGGGAAACCAGTGAAATTCCCGATGCACCGAGGCTCCCAGAAGAGCGATTCGCTCTCAATGCTCACTGAGCACACATCAGTGACACTTTATTTTGTAAACCTGTACGGCATATTCCGCTCCAATTTTTAGCCACGAGGCAAATAAGCACCCGAGGTTTGAGAAAAATAAATTTGCAATTAGAAAATTTTGACCAAGTTGGTCATTTTATTTGCCTCGACCTCCCCTTCACAAAATATTCAGCAAGAAAAATACTATCAAGATAGTAAAAATAGGTCCACCGCAGTTTCGCTATGGGAATAAATATCCCACATGTTTAACAGTGCCTCCATTCTCGGAAGCCACACAAACACAGGGCTACGAACATGCATTGTACAGCCTTGAGTTGCACTGAAGGCCAAGTTCGTAAAAATACTGCCTTATCGGCCTTGAATCGATGACTCTAGCTGTGGCTGATCTCTATCCTACACCGTCAAATACTGGACAGGCCAAACAGCATGATTATATTTCACGGAAAACTGTCTACTTCCTGGCTGAGATAAAATTAAAATGCGTCCGAAGGCAAGAATTTTTTTAACTGTGCGTTGAAGAGGGCACCTAAGAAAACTCGGCCATCAGCGTTAGGATACGAAATATATGTCTAACTTTAACCGATATTTGTATTCGTGAACCACGCGTTCGGCAGCAGTGCTGTCACCGGTGAGTGGTGTTGCATGATTCCAGAGCCCAGCATGCGTCTTCAGAATCGGCAGTGCGACGTAGGTTCGAGGCCGGAGTAGAGAGGCACTGGAGTCCTCCGCAACGACTTCATTATGCGCGAGAAGGGGGGCCAAATGCGTCTGTAAGGCTGAAAAAAAAGTGGACACACGCCTCCTCAAACAGCTTGCCCGGATATATTTAGACAGAGCGGCTAGCACCATCTATGAACTGTCCTAAAATCTGCAACGCACCTCTTCCGAAGAGCAGGTTCTAGCAGCGGTCGCTTCCCGGCATCCAATGTATATAACGCAGAAGGTTGGCTTTTTTTAGTTATTTGCCCCCCACCTGTATTTCAGCTGTGCGGATTGTCTCTGACTTTTTTTTTTTTTTGGCACTAATAGAGAGAGACACATTCGGTCGTGGACATGGCACTAAGGGTTGTGAGTATTACAGAACCGTGATGAGAGAGAAATTTTCAAAGAAATGCTTTGAAAGAGCCGGCAAACCATCATTATTCGCATAGCTGCCAAAAGTGTCGGTCACGTGTTGTGTCGGCTCAGTTATTACTTTGCGAGGAAGCGATTAAAAAAACATTTGCGGTAGTACAACAGAAACGTGGCAGAAACGTGGAGGCTAACAAAGAGGGTTCAGCTTAAGTTGAGAACAACGCAGCGAGCTATGGAAAGGAAAATGATAGGTATAACGTTAAGAGATCAGAAGAGGGCGGAGTGGGTGAGGGAACAAACGCGGGTTAATGGCATCCTAGTTGAAATCAAGAGGAAGAAGTGGGCTTGGGCAGGGCATGTAATGCGAAGGCAAGATAACCGCTGGTCCTTAAGGGTAACGGAGTGGATTCCAAGAGAAAGCAAACGTAGCAGGGGACGGCAGAAAGTTAGGTGGGCGGATGAGATTAAGAAGTTTGCGGGGATACAGTGGCGGCAACTAGCAAAGGACAGGGTTAATTGGAGAGACATGGGAGAGGCCTTTGCCCTGCAGTGGGTCTAGTCAGGCTGATGATGATGATGATGATGATGAACTCCTCTTGAAGCTCGCTACCCTTTCCTCTCTAGAACAAAATCGCCCCGCTCCCCTTGCGCTCTATTAACTGAGATATGTTGTTTTTTGGTGTAATGTGATGTCCAAGTTTACAGTTAATGTCGCCGCGATACCAAACATCCGCAGATTCAAAACGAACACATCTATGAGCTGGAGCGCTGGCTTAGCTCTTTGTAAAAATATTTGTTGGCTTTAGTGCTAGGAAAGCTTCTCGTGTTTTTCTTTCACAGATTACTAGGATCACATCGAGTGCTACATATTTTTTTTGTTATTTCGCGTAATTTTTCCCGAACAAGCAACATCCACTTCTAGATGTGGCTGACATCGCTTAGAGCCTCGGCAAGTACAGGCTTCCCGCAACGCATCTCCGCTGTGCATGTAACTAAAGACAGAGATTAGTTTGGGCAGAAAAAAATAATGAAAAATGAAGTGCCCTGCCCGCACCGCCAGTTGCTACAACGAGCTCAAACTCAGAGACAACAAGAATTGGCAGCACGCGCTACTGGCCTGCCATACACTGCGTCGACTGAAGTCAAGTGAAGCAAGCCGCCGCGGTGGCTCAGTGGTTATGCTGCTCGGCTGCTGACCCGAAAGACGCGGGTTCGATCCCGGCCGCGGCTGTCGCATTTCGCTGTAGTCAGTATGCTAGGCCCGTGCCCTGTGCGATGTCAGTGCACGTTAAAGAACCCCCTTGGCGTCGAATTTATTTCGAGTTTTCAACTACGGCGTCCGTCATAGCCTGAGTCGCTTTGGGACTAAACCTCGGAAGCCAAGTTCAGTAGAGTGAAGCGCCGCCGCGGTGGCTCAGTGGCTGTGGTGCTCGGCTGCTGACCCAAAAGACGCGGGTTCGATCCCGGCCGCGGCTGTCGCATTTCGCTGTAGTCAGTATGCTAGGCCCGTGCCCTGTGCGATGTCAGTGCATGTTAAAGAACCCCCTTGGCGTCGAATTTATTTCGAGTTTTCAACTACGGCGTCCGTCATAGCCTGAGTCGCTTTGGGACTAAACCTCGGAAGCCAAGTTCAGTAGAGTGAAGCGCCGCCGCGGTGGCTCAGTGGCTATGGTGCTCGGCTGCTGACCCAAAAGACGCGGGTTCGATCCCGGCCGCGGCTGTCGCATTTCGCTGTAGTCAGTATGCTAGGCCCGTGCCCTGTGCGATGTCAGTGCACGTTAAAGAACCCCCTTGGCGTCGAATTTATTTCGAGTTTTCAACTACGGCGTCCGTCATAGCCTGAGTCGCTTTGGGACTAAACCTCGGAAGCCAAGTTCAGTAGAGTGAAGCGCCGCCGCGGTGGCTCAGTGGCTATGGTGCTCGGCTGCTGACCCAAAAGACGCGGGTTCGATCCCGGCCGCGGCGGCTAGATTTTCTTTGGAGGAGAAATTCTAGAGGCCCGTGTACTGTGCGATGTCAGTGCACGTTAAAGAACCCCAGGTGGTCGAAATTTCCGGAGCCCTTCACTACGGCGTCTCTCATAGCCTTAGTCGCTTTGGGACGTTAAACCCCACAAACCAAACCAAACCAGTAGAGTGAAGCATTATGTTCAGAAGCAACGTAATGAAACCTGAGGCCATTTTATGCAACGCTTCTTTGTCACCCTGCACTTCGACGCCGAAGCCGGTGACTTACTGTGCTTGCTGTCAGCCCTGAACTCATAGGCGACAACTGCAAGGATGAAAGGGCAAGGTAGACAAGGAGATCGTCGCGAAATTCAGCCACTTATTATACTAAAATGTGCCAGCGATTAGGCTTGGCGAAAGTACCTACCAAATCTTCATCTCACGAAAGCAAGCTGACAAAAAGTGTCAAGCCTGGAACATTACTGAATTCCCTAACGCGTAATAGCAGCCGGCGGCCAAGGTCGCGGAATACCGCAACGAGTATACGTTATACAGTTTACTCAGTGAGGATGCGCGCTACAAAAAAAAAAAAAGTGTCGCCCTAATTTTCGTGTGCCATGCCTCGCCGCCGAAGAAGTGGGTAATTACGCAGCCTCCGTGCGACGAGCGTATCCACGTCATTAACCTTCGAAGTCAGCCTCCTCAATTCTCGCCTTTGCGGAGAGAAACGCTACTTCGGAGAATAAAAGAAGGGAAAAGAAGACAGAAAGAAGAACGAGGTCTCTGTCGCGAATGATTGCGTCGTCGCGAGGAGCGACATGCGTCGCCTGAGCGTTCTGACAAATCTGCTTCCAGTCTTAGCGAAGTAAACACGGTGGGAAGCGAGCGAAGACAAACAAAATGCAGGCGAGGACCGAGACCCAGCGTTGGAAGCGACAAGAAATCCGAGATATTTGGGACGCGTGCCCTAACGACGTCGTTTGAGCGTGAGCGTACCAGAGTTGGTGTCGCGGTATAAAAGCATCGCCCGCTTCGGCTACGCTGTCGATTCGCCTCGGATTGCTCCCGGGATACGTGATCAGACATGAGGCTGATTTGGGTGAGTAGCTCTTACTGCCTACCAGGGACTGGAACCGGATTCCCAAAGATATTGGTATATACGTACCAACATCTTTGGCATGTTTGACAAGTGAACCATCGCTGGCCAGTCACGTTGGCTAGCCATAAGATAGCGAAAGCAGTGGCCTTTCTGCGTATACGTACAGCTTTGTGGATAGAGCCTCTCCCGTCTGTGAGGAACCTACGCCTGAATCTCACTTACTCACCCGCATCTGCGTGAACGTTACGCAGAAAATTGCGGTTACTTCGTGCGAATTTGTTTTTCTTGTCACTTTTCTACGCTAGAAATAATTGCAGTCTTTTATATCAATGTAATCACGCGCACCTCCGTGCTCACACGCGAAGTATTGGGAAACTGCCGGAAGCTACTTTCATGTTGAGTCATGCCAAATCGTGCGTTATTTTGCACTGAAAGTTTCAGCTCGCACTTGGCCTTGACGATTTCAGTGCCACGTGTTCAAAGGCGTTGGCGTTATCTTTCAGGAAACTCTACGCCAGTATTCCACGCCGGTGAGTCTTTCTCACGGTGTAAGAAGTAGCTACTTCTTACACCGAGGTCTTTCTGCTGGTGGAACGCATTAAGATACAGTTGCTCCATCTAAACATGTATAAGGCAGGCGTTCCAGCACAACTAACTACCTATCATGGCTAGCTATAACACTTCCAAACAGCGCGCGTATTAAAAGGTGTATATTTCTACAGCGAGCATCGTATGAACAAAATCCGAACAGCACTCAAGTCCATGGATATTAGCATCTGTGTGCTTAATCGCATGGTCGATCATGATTTTTCATGGAGCAAAAATAGCACTGCACCTACCCATGGTGCCTTTCAATGGACGGAGGCGCCTTCGTAAAGCAACAGAGTACACTGTGGGGCCAGTTGGTCATACATAATCTGAACAAAAAAACGTAACGTTGAAACAGAACACAGCCCCGTCCTGTCCTCATCTTTCTGTGTCCTGTTTCAACGCTACGTTTTTTCGTTCAGATTCGTAAAGCAAGGCAAGGCGGCCTTTTACGCTGCGGTAAGCAAAGCAGCTTGACGTTTGTTCTACATGCTGATACAAAATCGCGGTGTCCGTACTGGTGTGGCATAATTTATCACTCAGACACGCATTTGTTTGCTTCATAAAATGAACTGTATACCAAGGTACACCTGAAAAACGTCTTTAAGATGTCTTGAAGACCACATACATATGTCAAGTAGTGGTTGCACTGTCGTTGCCGGCTACTACGTTTAACAAACTTAATGAAACAAGCAGCCGTTAAAAATTGAGATCAGCAGTATTAATGGACTTTTACGTTTTACCTCATTGCTGAATAAATTTATCGCTTCTTTGTTGCAGAGGTACTCGGCTCTCATTTCAGGATTAATGGGTTCAGAACTATTACAGATAATATTATGCGAGGCTCCTACAGATAGCAATTCCGACGCTTAATAAAAAGAATAAATGAATGTCAGATACAAAGAATACTTTTAAGACTGCAGAAGAATGACAGCTGATAAACGGCTTCAAGCCTGCTAGAAGCCAACAGAATTGATTAGGATGCCAGGCCCGCACCGGCTTTCCCGCCACACACGAGATATACGACAGTGGTAGTCAGCAAAGCAACTACGTGAAAGCAGGGCCAGCCGACGACTGACTTCCGCCTCACACAAACTCAGATGCAGGCTGTTTTTTTGTACACAGAAATCGCAAAGGTAGTTTTATATCACACACGGTCTATGTATTTGCGCTTAAATGGTTTAACCCCCCCCCCCTCCTCTTATGCAGGGATTCGTGCTGCTTGCCTTGGTGTTCACTCAAGGCAGCCGCGGCCACCAGCCAATCTTCCACGCGCCCATCGTGAGCCTGCAGCCCGTTGCCGCAGCGGCGCCAGCGTGGCTTCACGGCGGCGGATACGCTCACACGCAGATCCTACCCTCCGGGCCGAACTATGCGCACCAGCGCATTGTCACCCACAGCGCGCCAGTGTTCCACTACGCTCACCCTCCGCCGACCATCGTCACTGTGCACAAAACCAGCGCCAGCCCCGTCCTCTACAGTGGCTGGCAGGCACCCGTCGCCGCCTACGCTAAGCCCGCCAGCATAGCAACGCATGTTCATGCTCCCGTCTTCACAGCAGTGGCGTTCAAGCATCCGGTCACCACCGCCAAGCTTATTCAGACGCACCATCATCACCCCCACGTGCTGACGTCCCATCACCAGGCGTATGTGCCTCCAGTCCCCATTGGGCGTGCCATTGTCACCAGTTACTTTAACGTCCCGGGCTCGGGCACGTCGGGTGCCCCAGCAGGCTTTCCGTCCCTAGACGCCGACCGTGCCCCTGGCCTGTCTAATGTGATACCGCAAGCCGGGCTAAGGTCGACTGGTGACCGCGTCGAAGACTACAACCGTCGTGGCTGGATCAGGCCTCCCACTCCTGCGTACAAACCGCAGAACGAAGACCGCCTCGAGGACTATGGTACTGGCGGTTGGACAAGGTCGTCTAGCTCAACATTCAAGCCCCAGGCGCAGTCCCTATTCGTCGGACCGCTTGACAACGACGAACGACCTGTAATGAGAAAGCACCAGAATCTGGTGACGCTTTCGGAACAAGTGCCAAGATATCCTGTGCCTACCAGGTTTGGCGAGTCATCCTCGTGGCCCGCTTCTCTGCAAGATGATGGCCCGCAAGCGCGCTACGGTTCAAGAGTGGCCCGCGGTGCAGCGAGACGACGGGGTGGTGGAGTAAGCCCAGGTTTCGGAGACCGCGGCGAACTGCGGTGGCCGTTTGAAATCGACTTCGAAGCCCTCAACAAGCAAGCGAAAGAATCAAGTGATCAAGCTGAGACAGCTGCTGCTGACAGCGACGACAAGGGTAGCTCAGTGTAGTCATATATCGTTTGAGTTCATTAACTACATTGGAAATTTTGTGGAAGAAGCACGCGTAATCAGGAGAAATTAGCGCTTTCGCATTATGGTTCGATGCCGAAGATTGGAAGCTGCGTTATAAGAAATCAAATTTCAAATGTAACCACTAAGACCTCCCTCATCGCTTACACCCCCTATTAACTCCTCTGAAAATGTAGAAAATTTTCCGCGCTGCCGTTCTCATGGTCATGCTTTAGCGCAGATATCGAAAGAGGCTGAGTGCGCGGAAATAGCCATCGTTCCACGTATTATTTTTTAAAGAAAAGGCCGTACGAGTGAAAACAGTTGGTGAAGATGCCAGGAAGTAGCAGAGCTTGCAGGCTGATTACAAGCGTATGCCCTACTGCGTAATATTTCATGCAAGAATGCTTGACCATAATTACATTATCTCGTAGCTTTCCATTACCTGTGCTATATATTTCGTTGCACCTACGATCTCTTGTGAGTTAGACACATTGACGTGGACCTCATCCTTCATTTTGCTATTTTTTGTTATAATGTCACAGAGAAGAACAAGTGCTACATAAAAAACTGAGCTCATGTGAACTGATATCAATAAACTTTCATTTTTGTTGATCCTCTCGGGAGATAAATTTTGTGATCTGCAATTTTCAATTTCAACAGTGCTCATTGATACAAGTTTTTTTTTATATGACGTAACTGCACCTTCTACAAAAATTTAAGTTGATCTTGGCATCGCACTTGGGTCAGAATTACGGGGGTGAAACGGGAACCCGGAGATACGGAGCCATGGAAAGGCTCGGGCGTGGTGCCCAAGAAGAGGCACCATCTTGACATCACGGAATAATTAGCCCAGATGAGATTGAATTACACTTAGCTACAGCCAAAGTTTATCTACGTGGTGAGAAGAAAATAACGCCCTGGACACCTGTAAAGGCTTGTGGGCTGAAATGGCGTGCAAGGACTATGAAGTTGTGCTCGGCAATAGCCTCGAATCAACAAACGTACAAACGTAGAGATTTTTGCCCTAATCAGCACACCAGACTCCGCAAGAGGTATCATAGATGACCGCGGTGCGCACCGCGATATTTGTCGGACTTTTCCACGCTTCATGACTGGACAAAGAAATCGGTCGCTCCAATTTCCAGCTCCACCCGGAGTTGTGACTAAGCAGCCAGACGGCACAGCTACGCACCCTGGACACTAAGTTTCCTGCATGAAGTGTTTTGATATGCACTGTTACGACATAACATGCACGGTGTGGTGACACACATGTATTCTGGGAAGAGAGTGAACGATACACTAGCTCACAATCACTGCTCTAGAAGTTTTGTGGGGCTATATAGCTTAATTCCCTCGTCGTCGTTCAGGCCGTCAGTGGCTCACCGAAATCAAACGACAGGTCCTTTCTCACAAAAATGCCTGTCAGCGGTACTAATCAACAAAACTCATTATCTTTTCACACGATTAGGTCTCCTGAACGTAAAGCTCCCACTGTACATTTGGTCGGAGTGAATCACGTTTCCTTGTAGTACTTTCGAGAAACAGTAGAGAAGGTTGAACAGCCTTTTCAGCCACTTCCACGCTGCTGCAGGTTGGCCAACACCATGGGCGCAGCTTGAATTCGCAGGAGACGGTGGCCGGGGTTAAATACCTATTTCTAATACTTCGGCGGTCGCGACGACAGTTCAACGACTGCCGTGCGTATGCCTTCTTTATTCTTGTAAATCCTTGCTGAATCACACGAGCCCGTCTGCTCACATCGTAGGTCTTCTCATAGCCTTAACCGGAGGGGAATAGGGCAAATAAACAGTTCATCCACTCACGGTAATGCCGAGAAGTGAACACTTTTTATTTGGCTTGGCTATTGTTTGGCTAAAAACGTGTATTAATTCGTAACAATACAAATTTTCTGGAGGCAAACATCAAATAAATGCGCTTTTAATTTCCATGCGCCCTGAATACCGAACATTAACTTACGCTAAATTTATTATAGAAGTGAAAAACACTGCAACGAAAGACTTTAATCTGGAGATAGTGGAGAGCATCGCGACGCAACTAGCGATTCCGTGGCCGAATCCACGTTTTCAGCCTAGCAATAGCCAAGCCAAACACGAAACTAGGTCTTCCCAGTATTCCTGCAGTGGATAAAATGCTCTTTAGTAATCGCACCGTGGCGCCTCTTTCTCTAGAGGTAACGTTGATAAACTTTACGACTCAGCTGGACTCGAGGCGCCGATGTACAGCGCAAAGAACTGCCGCACATTGGAACGAGGAAATTCTGCGACATTGCCAAATGGTCACGTAGCTTCCTTCAGTCTTTAGCGCATATTCGCCGAGCTTGAAAGGAAATGTTGACAGGAGGCACTGCTCTCATGGATGCGTTCGGGTGTAGTATGATTATTCCGCGTGAACCTTTAGATCACCAAGTTTAATCAGTCTGGTTAGTAGCGCCCGAGAGTGGGCAACTGTTTCAAGAAGCCCATTTGCTTGAAACTGGGCAACATCGACTGCACCGTGAACAATGTCTCTCATCCTTCGTACACCTGTGCTAAGCACCGCAAAGAAGAACAGGAAGATCAGAGAGGCCCATTTTAGTGAGCAGAAAGCTGCGGATCTAAAAAAAAACAATCCTCTTTATTCACACAGGAACCCAAAAAGTTGGAAATCATATAGAGATGGAGCAAACAACCCATGGGCGCGCCTAGCCCCACAATGCATTTTAACCATTTTTTTAAAGGGTTTTTAGCTGCAATCAACACTTACTTAAGGCCCGAGCAGTCGTTTCGAAACGCTATAAAGTCTAGGCATATCTTTCCGGTTTTCTAAAATAGACGAAAGCACAATCAACACTCTGTGGCGCCGTGAACACCTTGAGTGATTTTTCGCCTATTCAGGGCAACGGCGGCCACTAATCACTGGTAATGACGCTTTGTCAATAAAAAGACTAAGACAAGATTTCTAGAATGCTCTTTTTTGTACAGTAAAAACATGGACACGCAATGGAGGGAAAGGACTACAAAGCTTACGGCAGGGCACACGCAGGCAACAAGGAAAAGTACCAAACATCAAAAAGAAAGTCTACGAAACCATGACTGCTAAATGGACGCAAAAAATAGGAAAAAAAGAATCATGACGTGAGTTAAGAGCCGTTAAAAACCAAATTCAGAAGGAAACACTGTGTGATAATTGAAGAGGCAGTGCCCTTCTAATTGAGGCTAGATCAGGCTGCCGTAGCAGGCATTACAAAAACAAGTATGACGAGAAAATGAAAAAAAAGTATTGGAAAATGAAAAGTAAAATAAAAAAAGTAATACGAGCAAATGAGAAATAACACTCTAAACACACCCAGTATTCAACTTAGCATCAATATACTCAAGAAAAAATAAATTCATGCATGACATACGCCGCTCACTAAAGACTGATAACAATGCATCACAGTGAACTTCCGCTACTTTATAATGGGTCATCATAACGGGTACATCTGCATTTAAAAATAAGTTCGCACATTTTGGATTATATCAGACATCATTTCCTATTCAAGCGAAAGTTTAACGGAAGAATTGTTTCCTTTATTTTACTGCTCAGAACATCTGCAACTCCGTTCCATCGAAATGAGCGGAACTTTTAGAAACTTTCGGTTGCATTCCAGTTACTAGCTGGAACCTAAGTGAAACCCGATCAAAGCCTGTGCGCGACTTCATTTTTGATCCAAATTACGCTGTTATGGCTTGCTTTTGTCCTTTCCTGCTCCCCTCGGAAGCGATTTCTGGATATCACCGTGGATGATCGGCTTGCGGACAACAAAACAGTTTTGGTCGAATGCGCCGATGTTATGATGGCGCTACGGAAGGCTTGTTTTATTCCTGATTAATCATGCTTCCGTCTGACTGCCCGCTCCAGCGCGCGATGATAAACATTTATGCTTTCGACAGTTAATAAAAATACCAACCAGCCAAAATGTCTTAACACGATAACGTAAAAAGCCCCGTTTACCAGAGAATCTGGCGTCTGCTTTGACAGCGTCGGCGTTGTGAGCGAAAAATCATGGCCGTGGCTCTGGCAGTTGGTCCCTATAGAGAGCAACCTAGGAGGCCGGTGTGCCACCTAGGTCACGGGACCTTGCGGCGCCATCACAACCTGCCCACCGGATAGTCAGCAAACTGCCCACTGTGGCAGGTGGCAGTTAAATTAATGGTTGGTCGCTCGAGAAGAGCAACCTGGATTGCACAATGCCCACCACTGGGAGCAGAAGGGCTGTGGCGCAGCGCTTAACCGCTGCACTACTGCGCCAGGAAGGGTATGAGGACTCTCAGGAATCTATGAATGTAAAGTAGATAATGACCTTCTGCATTTTATATATTTCTTTCTTTATTTATTACAAGTAATTTTAATTTTTATTTATAAATAAACCTTCGATTTCACATGTGCGAATTTATATATTCAGTTCTACTCAACTATACTGCTTGGAAGCGCGTCAGAATTACGTCTTCAGTAACATATAAGTCCCACTCTAAACCTTCTCTGCTGTTGAAAGTAACACTGTGACATTTGCACACCAGGCAGAACACGAATAACGCCAGGCACGACCAGAGAGGACAAAACATCGAGACAATACAAGTTAGGATTCTCTCGCAAATGAAATGTTTGATCAGAAATGTTCCTTTGAGGAGTGAAGTTATGAAAATGGGATAGCACACGTGAACTCATAAGCGTCAATGTAGCAGCCTACGAAAAAGTCAGGAAGCACAACGCAGCAGAAAGTTCTCAAATGTAATCGGATAAGCTCTAAACGCTAAATGTTTGATAAAATAGCCAGGAAGAGACCAGAAAAAAAATGAAAGTTACTAAAATGAGGGCCATCTAAGCACTCCAGCATTTCAATGAGTACAAGGCATGAAAGCAGTGCACTATTACTTTTGTCAAGGAAAATTTTCAACGAATAACAGCTGGTGCCTCTGTAACGGCCGTAGACATGACTTTTTCACTCGGTTCTTTACTGCGAACGTTTTCGAAGAAAGCGTGTGAAATGATCGAAATGTCTGTTGTGTGACTTTTCAAATGCGCGAGATATCTCTGATGACAACTTTATAGAGTGTGATGCTTATAAGTTATCAGGGATATGGGACAGCTGCTAGCTAGCGCCGCTAAGCCTTCAGGTTTATGCGGCGTCAGTGAGAGAACTGGCTTTTTTTTGCATACTGCATTTAATGCGTGATGAACACGCTCTCATGATGAACGTATACCCTACCTTTGTTGTCAAAAATTGCAATATCAGTTTTCTCTCGCGTAATAAATGTACAACATTCTTCTGGCGAGGTGCCGGTGCTAATGAATGCTAGCACTGCGCCGTTTTTAACGCAGGAATTCATTTACCGGCTGCATTTTCTCTCTTTGCCCATAGATTTCTGTCCCTCTGTGCACACCACGAGAAAATTACTATCTCCAATTGGCGATTTTCATTGTCCATGAGCATACAGATGGGAGTTGAAAGAAATCGATGCCAAAGAAAATATTGGAATAGACGCGTCTCCGCAACCATACCCGCTGAAGCGATAGCTGCATTAGCAGATACCGACTGCCCATGAAATCTGGCATTCAGATCAAAGATTGTGCAAAAGTCACTTGTTCATATAATAGTTAGCATGAACTTAGGGGACAATAACAACAACAGTGTTGCTAAAATGCGGCGCTGATTTCGTACGCAGCGAACCACAAAAGAGACCCTACGAAAGACAAATTTTATCCACTTACGAATGCACAGTATCTCACCAGATTACCAAAAACAGACTGCTTGGAAACTAGCAGCTTTTTATGTTTTTGGAACGCGTACAGTGTCTCTCTTTGTGATGCGTTCTCTGCTTCATTCGAGCACACGTTCGCAGCCTCCCTCGCACGCGCTTTTGTCCGCGCTTACACGTGCTTATAATGTACACGTTTCTCTCTTCGAGTGGATAGTTTTTGAGTGTCTGGTTGGTTCATCGCATGCATTAAGTAAATGAAATGAAAAACAAATGCTTGCGTCGAGACGCCGATATTATGCGATGTTGCTAAGAACACATGTCGTATACGCTACGTCATTGCTGAGTGCCTGCAAGTGTCGCAACGAAACAAATGTACAAAGACTTCTTTATTGACAACTTTCCTTGGGTTGGCCCTTGCGCATGCATGACGTCATCACATTGAACAGCACGCATGCACTCCTGCAGGGGGGTAATCGAGGCGTAACAGGGGTTACACCGCTAATTTGTGATTACCGAAACAGTGCAATACTATAATGCGCTATCTGTCGAATGTTAAGGCTGCTATATCTCAACCTACGGGACGAAACGGCCAATAAGAATGTCCTGCGAGAAATCCAAGAACCAACAGAAGCCACGGATAGTCAGAGAGGCATTCCGTATTGCATCTGTCATAATAAGCAACTCGTTATCCTTAGAGAGTTGCATAAATGGTCCAACGAAGAAGATAAAATCCAAAGAAGACAAAATCTGTACTGTTTCGACCCGTGAACTATAATATTACACTGACCAACCATCTTATGCTTGGAAATCATTTCATACAGTTAGTTGACAGCTCCAGGTCACTTGGCGTTGTGTTCGATTAAACCATGAGGAGGAACGGGCATGTAAATCACGTTATTACAAAACTATCGCAGTCAGTTGGCTGCCTCTCAAGATGTCGATCCGTGTTTTCCACGCGCTTAAAACTAACAATTTACCCTGCGTTATTTCACTCTCATTTAAATTACTGCCATCTGGTCTGGGGAAAAACCTCAAAAACGAACCTCAATAACTTATTTGTGTTACATAAGAGAGGCAGTAAGGCATATTGCTCGAATTAATTTCACAGCTCACACCTCTCCTTTCTTCCTTGAATATAGGTTTATACCAGTGAATATTTTATACGAATGTAGACTAATGTACCATCTAAAGTTTGCACCCCCGGTCATCACTTTCTTTATCTTTGAAATCTCTTGCTGAACTTAGATTGAAAGAAAAAGTTGTCGCCACAAGATCTAGGGAACAATGGGCGGTCACCTATCATAGAACAAGCTATGGAGATCAGACACTACGCTTTCTCCTGCCAATCATTTTAAACAAATATAACCTATGCAATACTCATGTTCAAACTTTGCGCCCTAAAGAGTTTAAAATGCATTTTGTTCAGCCAAACGTGTAAAAGATTACATTTGCAATTTAAAACATTGTACAGAGCACGTGCAACAATATTTTTTGGCATTTTGTTGAATGGCCTGTAATGTGTGCATTGTTTCTGTCTCGCCCCATGGTTGTACTTACCTGTATGTCGTGTACCTGACCACATGGTGTGTGCCATGTCTATGTGTGGGGCCTCAGACACTCTCAAGCTGCTGCTTAGCAGCTTTTCGTCTGGGGTTCCTTTCCCTTGTATTATAATGGGAATAAAGGCTTTCTTCTTAAATGAAAAAAAAAAATGCAGTTGGGCAGCGCGCTGATGTTGTGGGTTAATTGTGCTAGAGCGACCGCTAGTTGTGCTCTTTTTGTACAACATTACGAGCTTCTACGCCAGCCATACTTGCTGTTTTAAGATTAAAGTTTTTGTCTACGCACTCGAGCATGAAAACCACGCAGAAGAGCGCGTTTTCTTTAATTTAGAAGCTGGGCTGTAGCGGATGAAGTATATATTCCAGCAGCCTATAATTTTTGTCCCGTTTTTAGGCTTTCAAATTCTTTCTACATGAACGCACTCCCCAAATTTTCACAATTCTTTTTATTAAAAAGTGGTTTCATTACGCGAGTGAATGTGGACATAAGCGTACAGATAACGGGTTCGGTTTTTCCGCTGGACTTAGGTGGTCTCCGGCACATGTGACAGAAAACAGCTTACTTACACCGGGCCCACCGGGTGGCTGGCTTTGGCGTCCGACTGCTGAACCCAAGGTCAGGAATTCGATCCTGGTCGCGGTGACCATGTTTCTACGAAGGCGAAAAACAAAAACTCTCGTGTTTTACGCGATGTCACTGCACTTGAAAGAACCCCAGGTGGTCTAAACTAAACTGGAGCCCTCCAATACGGCGTCCCTCATAGCCCATGTGTCTCTTTGGGACGTTAAACCTTACAATGAACAATTTGTTCTAAGACCATTGAATGTATTAAAAATGATTGTCTATGAAAAAATTTAGAGGCCTTCTGGGTGACAAAAACAGGATTTTTGGAAAAATGTACAGGTGCAATCGCTTTTATCCAGCGTCTTCAAATGGAACCAGAACAGGGCTATTCATTATTCGAAGCCGTGTTTGACGAAACAGACAGGTAAATTGTCCGGAATTGACTTTTTAACAACATGGTTATCACGTCAGACTCTGCAAGACTGTAAGTCAATGCGTCCACACACACGTATGCGAGTTTGTATGCCGCTTTCAATGCTACTGTATTCTCCTTGTAAGTTGTGCTTCATTGTGTTTGACAATAAGATGGTGCGTTTGTGCTTGACAATGATCGAATTACCTTCGCTGCCACAGGGCTTTTTTTTTCGCAGGCAAAAATACAGCCCATAGTTTCTCGTAATTCTCCACGTTCTGGCAAAACAAGCGAACTAGACCGCTGTTCCGAATTAACGGTAACGAACCATGGCCAACTTCGACCACGGGATGCTACAGGCAACCTGCAGTGCCCAGGTGGCACAGAAATTTTTCCGTTGCGTACCTGGAAACTGCTGCCACCAGCCGCTTGGGTAGCTACAAGCGCGAGACTACACCTTGAACGATTAAAAGAGCGCGCTCGGCTGATAACGTCCCTTGCGTAGCTGCTCTCGACGTAGCCCCATGCAGTTAGTTCACGCACGCCACGTGTGACTCCGCAAGAGTGCGGAAACAGGCAGATGGCCTGGACAAGCACTGCGGGAGCGCCTAAAAACTGCTTGCTTCTCTCGCTAGGCTGTGGTTACAGCGCTGCGATCGACACGACAAACTTCATCGGAGGCTGCCTAGACTGAAAACAGAAATGTGCCTAGCTTGTCGCGTAGCGCACCAAAAAAGGGTGATTTGTTTCATTCCCATGTATGGATACCTGTTTAAGGAGGACATAAACAGTAAAAGTGGTACCCCTTTCTGGACAGGGCTTTATGTTGGAGTTCTTTTTGTAGTAACCGTCCCGTTCATAAAGGAGCTGACGTGCAAGGGGTGTGCAAGATTGAATAACAGATGTAAGTCGTCTTATTTTGCTGAAAATGCTTCCAAACTGCAGCATTAAAATCCACAGCGCCGTTTCTCATTTCTTCCCTACGTCATTCATTACTCGAATGAGTATCCCTTCTTGTTATAAGGTTGATTTCATCTATCAAGCTAAAAAAATATAGACATGAAATTTTCGATTGCGGGCTTTAGCACGCATGGTGCTTCGTCGTTTTAATTATCGAGAATGCTCAAGCCAGCCTGCCTCAAGAGCTGGAATGAAACGAGCGAAGAAACGGAGGTTACATCGCAGTTTTTTCATGCCTAACGCAATCTATACAGAACTTTGAAACCACAGCTATCGTTCGTCTGTTAAAGCCGATACAGCACGAAAGAAGAAATTTAATTATACATTTTTTAGTAGTCGTACGCCAATACTATATCCGGTGATACATGTATACAATTGTCCTACGCATCATTAAAAAAAAACCCCGCCGCGGTGGCTCCGTGGTTACGGCGCTCGACTGCTGACCCGAAAGACGCGGGTTCGATTCCGACCGCGGCGGCCGAATTTCGATGAAGGCGAAATTCTAAAGGCCCGTGTACTGTGCGATTTCAGTGCACATTAAAGAACCCCAGGTGGTCGAAATTTCCGGAGCCCTTCACTACGGCTTTTCTCATAGCCTGAGTTGCTTCGGTACGTTTAACCCCAATAAACCAACCAATGAACCAATCATTACAAAACAGAAAACATGTGACCAAAATTTGATGTCTTTACTCCTTTAAAGATTCCATACGTTAAATGTGTTGCGAAGTCAGCTCGTTTCTTCTTCACTGCTTTTAAGAGGAAAAGGAAAACGTTCCACGCGCAGCCTTGTGCCTGCCGTTATCCTCCTTATAGAAGTGGGATTCTGTTCCTACGAGAAAAAAAAAAAGAGGCCTTCACGTCGGTTTTCTTTCTGCTGCACTAATAGCGCCTAACATCGCACACTTTAAGGAAATCAACTGAAATAGGCGTGACATTTTTCGACTCCCGATTGCACCCACACACCGCTCCTTCGGTGCAGTGGTTCTCAAATGCTCCTTTGGGCTTTTGGCTCTGCAGCACCTGAATAGCACTGGTACATCAAGTGCCGAACTTCAGTTGACCTTGGGTACGGAGCAAGGCAGCGCTATTAGGGCTTTGCGTACGGTCCTCCCCGTGCACACAGCTTAGCCGGTCTCCGCGAATAGACCCCCAGTTCTTATTTACTTCCTCATACCATTTTCCTGTTTGTTTGCCTATGCTACGTGTCGCGGTCATCGGCGCTATCGCGATTGAAGTTTCCGCTGTCTCTATACCGGTTCCAGTCTGTTTACAACACTGGATTAACGATGAAACAAAAGAAAGAATTAGTCTTTCCATCCGTAGTAAAGAAAATTCACCTAGTGGTTGCCATCAGCTCCGCAGGTTGTTTGCCTGGAATTCAACTCTCATTCCACCTCTCTCATTTCCCTCTGGACCACCCGGACACCAGTGGCCTTAGCACGCTCCGAGGGACCCACGGCATCCCTGAATGTTGAGAAGCACTGCTCGGGTGAACAAAAAGCAAGAGTCACAAAGAGAGTTCACACAGAGCAGCCTTTAATACGGAGAAGGGATTCAACAGGCTCTCTAAAGCAGTGTAATATATGTGGTATATTATGACACTTTTTCAATATCTAAACATAGCCAAGTATATGCTGCTTTGTCCTGCAGTCTTAGCGCCAAGTTTTTGATAGTCACTCTAATGTTTCGACTCGCTTCCATGACCCTTCCTCTTTTCTGGAGCCTCCGTTCAAAGATGGCGAGTTTGTAGTCGAAAGGCTTTGAGTTTTTCGACAGACTACCATTTTTCTTTAAGTACTGTACGAAGAGTCTAAATTTTCACCGTTCAGCACCTCATTAGTCTGTGTCTCAACAAACATTAATTGTCCTAATTTCCAGACTATAAAGTTCACACCCGGTGTATAGCCGCCAGAGCTATATTCTGGTTGAAAAAAAAAAGAAATTTACTACGTTGTTAACAGGCGGTAAATAATCATCACAGGCCACTTCAAAGGCAAATATTAATTGATTCTGTGTTTAATAATGACAATGACCCCCTCCCTCAAGAGAAGAGTATAAAAGAGCGGCATCTCACCGGTACTCACCAATGGGGCCGAAGCATGGAGGCTAACGAAAAGAGTTATACTTAAATTGAGCACCACACAGCGTGCTATGGAGAGGAAAATGATAGGTGTAACGTTAAGGAATAGGAAGAGGGCAGAGCGGATCAGAGAACAAAGGCGGAATAATAACATCCTAGTCGAAATCAAGAAAAGAAATCGGCTTGGGCAGGGCTTCTAATGCGAAACCAAGATAACCGATGGTCGTTAAGGGTAACGGACTGGAGACCAAGAGGAGGCAAGCGTATATCAGGGGGCGGCAGAAAGCTAGGTGGGCGGATAAGAGAAAGAAGTTCGCCGGGATAAGGGGGCCGCAGCTGGCACAGTGCAGGGTTAATTGGAGAGGTATGGGAGAGGGCTTTGTCCTGCAGTGGACGTAGTGAGGATGACGGCAATGAAGACACAGCGCGGCGAATTCCTAATAATTTTTAGGCGCATGGCGACTATATTCCTGCTTCACTGACTTGACTATCTTCCTGCCTGAATGGTGAAAAATCTACCGGGACATTGTAAAGGGCCCTTGTGATAGCAGCAGGGTTAGCGAGGTTGTGCTATGGAACTATGGAAGTCAGGCGGCGACGATCAGCCATGTGCTTTATCGCCAGAGGAAAGAAGAGCTTCGCGCCAGCTATATTCTTCTGGAAGCACAGCGTCAGTATGTTGTAAATGACTTAGTGATATATGAGTTAACTCTCGCATGGTACTTTATGACGGAGAATTATCGAAAACAAGAACACTATACAATCCAGAGCTGTAGACAGTGCCGAAGATAAAATTCCAACAATTAAGCGTGTCTAGTCGCCGGCGCCGGACTCCATTTCGACCAATGCGGTATTTGTAAAGTCGCTCCGGACGCTCATTTTTTCCCAAGTTCGTCTCTTCCCAAAATACCGACAGGCGTTTAGGGCTAAAAGGTGCATCTGTGACGCTATTTGCTCAATTTCCTTCTTCCAGATTACGTGCGACTGCACGGACAGCTCTCAGCGATGATGCGGAAGGAATATCTCGCCAGTATCAGCAGTCTTTCCTGAAAGGATCGCACACATTCAGCACCACTTGACACGCACGTATCTCAGAGGCACTAGCAAGAAGCCCAAGGGGGCATGGCGAGTGCTACCAGGCGTCTCCGCATCGTCCTCATCTTCCTCACTTTTAAGGCGGCAACGCGGTGCGGCATCGTTTATGGCTTTTCGGATGCGACTCAAAATGGGCTTCGTTCGGTGCCAGATTTAGAGGTAAGGTGTGTTCCAACATAACCTATTCGTCCAATGTATTCGTTCTCTACCCTAAATATTTCTCGTTGTGATAGCTTACTCTAGCAAATCGCTGTGCCCAAACGCGCTTTGCAGCAATTCAAAAGAATGCTAAATGAACTGCGGTGCAGCAAAGGAAAAGGTGCACTAAGGGTTGTAGTAGAGGCCCAGCTATACAATTTCCTGATGAGCTGGTTAGATGAAACTTGGAAGCTGGGGTTTTTGGGCGCTGCAGCACTTCAGCAATGTAAATTAATATCTCGAATATATTAATATCTTTTCAGCGGCTGCAACAATGCAGCGTTCGCGGCGGTTAACTACAATCAGCACATTTGAAGACTAGGAACTAGATGTGCGCTTACGTACTCCTGTCCCAACGGTTTTTAATCGCAGCAGTAGTAGTAGTAGTAGTAGTAGTAGTAGTAGTTGTAGTAGTAGTAGTAGTAGTAGTAGTAGTAGTAGTAGTAGTAACAGTAATAGTAGTAGTAGTAGTAGTAGTAGCAACAGTGATAGGCAGTGGTAGTAGTAGTTGCACTAGTAGTAGAAGCAGTAGTAGTAGGCACTTTGGCTGTATATATGTAGTAACAGTAATAGTAGTAGTAGTAGTAGTAGTAGTAGTAGTAGTAGTAGTAGTAACAGTAATAGGCAGTAGTAGTAGTAGCAGTAGTAGTAGGACTAGTAGTAGAAGTAGTAGTAGTGGGCTGTATATATGACGGTGGTTGTAACTATAGAATGGTAGTGCAACCTTCCACTGAGATTCCGTATCATTTGTGATGCAGCCTGCAGGGCTGCCAGATGCGCGCGAAGCGGGAGAGGTTGCGGCGAACTTGGAGGACGAAGTGACAAAATGGCTACAAAGCGCCACACGCTCGTTTATGCCCGTCGCGCAGGAAGTGATGGCTCAAGGAACAGTTTCCTCCGCTTGCCTCTCCAGCTTGCTCGCTGTTTTCAAAGCACTCATGCGCTTCGAGGTATGGGCGCTGAAATGTGAGTCGCACTGTCAAATACTTCCATAAAGCATACGGCGTAGCTGCATTCGTGGTTCCGATTTCATAGTGACCTAGAAAACATTCTTTCCTCCATCTAAAGAAGTGATGAAGGCATGTACATTTTCATCTTTACAGTGAGCTTTGAATCGCGGAAAGCAAAAACCTACAAATACAAATCACAGAAAGTTTGGAAACAGCAAAATACGCGTGACTTACAAATTTTATAAATATGCTCGGATTTTCTCAGTTCAGCCAGAAGGTTTAGAGCCTCTATAACAAGCCATTTTTTGGCATTTTTCGCCGTTTTAGAGTGCTCCCGAGATCACAAAATGAACCTCTCTTCCAACTTCTGCAGAAGCAGCTCCCTTTTAACGCAGTAGTTTCTTCAAAAACTTCGCAAAGACAGGCAGGGTCTACAAAATACCTTCTTATGCACCTAGTAAATTTGCTCACTTCACACGTACCAGAATTAATTTACGTTAATAATGTGTACCCTTAAAAATACAGTGTTCTTTCCAATTAGATAAAAATGTTTTTCTACTGCAAGCGAAAGGGCCGCAGCGACCGCGCAAACATGTCAGAAACGGCCAGTGGCCGCTGCTAGCGCCGCACCCTCGCTTTAAACCAGAAGTAGAGGAATCTCTTGTCGACGCGATCAGCGTTCAGGTGAAATTTTTGAGGGACAAAACCACAAATTGCATGCCAATTGCGGCATGCTCGTGGAATGGAAAGTGTTACTTCGGCCTAACCAGCAGCCCTTAACATCTGCTAAGCCATAACTATGAAGTCTAGTTAAAAGGGCGACATTTACTACAGTAAGAAGAGCCAAAAAACCGCCCACAACATTTTTTTAGAATCACGATGCTAACTACAGCACCAACTGCATTAAGGGCGTGGGAAAAACAGACGACTGACAGCCTTGTTGAAGGCCCGTACGCCATAAAATCACTAAAAATCCGAACAAAACACACAAAATGAGGGCTATATATATAGACCCTAAACATTATGCTCAGGATGCAGATCGGTGAAATGTAAAAACATCTATGGCGTTGTCATTAGCATAGCGTGATTCTTAAGCGTGCTTGAGTGTGTGTGTGTGTGTTTTTGCAGTCTTAGACTCGGCAGGCATTCCGGCTGGCGTCTTGGAACTCAATAGTGGTAGCCTCGGTCGCTACGACGAGTGCTTGGGCATCGTGGCACCAGAACCTGCTAATCACAGCCAGGTGGCGTTCCGGGGGTCCTTCTGCAGCGTCTACCTGAAGACGAGAGGGAATGCTTTCCTCAGAAAACTAAATAGGCGTGTCTTCGAGAGCGCCCCGTTGTTGAGAAAACACGTTAGAAGCTTCGAGGAACTCGAGAGATTCCAGGAGAGCCCGAGCCTGTCAGTCCTGCGCGCGGCTCTCTGCGTGCCCTCCAAGTGCACAGCGACCGACGTGGAAAGCTTTCTCAGCGCCGGTAAATACGCCAATCTGCGTTTCTCTGTCAAGTATTTATTCTTGAACAATAATCAACGCTGCATTGAAGTCTGTTTACGCCATTAAACATTCCTGTCAAATGCCTGGTTGCCTATATCGAAACCCCATATATAGGTAGCCGCCTCGGTGGCTTAGGGGTTATGACTCGCGGCTGCTGACCCGTAAGACGCAGGTTCGATTCCGGCCGCGGTGGTCGAATTTCGATGGAGGCGAAATTATAGAGGCGCGTGTACTGTGCGATGTCAGTGCACGTTAAAGAACCCCAGGCAGGTAGTCGAAATTATCCGGAGCCTTCCACTGCGGTGTCCATCATAACCTGAGTCTCGTTGGGACGTTAAATCCCCATAGACTAAACCAAGCCACATATACGCGCAGTGTCAGTGACCTCAGAAGGGCTTTGGTCACGAAGACACAATTTCAAACTCTGCACCAGCGAAAATCAATTAGCATTGTATTCGTATCTTTTATGGCCTATACAGGGCGCGAATGAATATTCAATATGGCTACTAAATAGGTGATAGGTAGCCGCGATGGCCTTATGTTGTTTTGGGTTGCCTGATGCTGCATTAAAATGTCCGTGCAATTTACTCTCCCTCTAGTGCTGGAACACATTATGTTCCACGTTAGGACAAATTAAGCGGGAGTGTGCTGCCTTTCTGAAAACGAAGAACCTCTCAAAGCAGCTCATGTTGTGTACTGTAGCATGAAGACTTTCGCGGAATCGTCCGTCATCGTACAACCCCTCTTAGTGTAGACATGGCAGGTGCAATAGAGATCGCAAAGCGCAGGTATAGCTAGCCTATACCTATAGCCTATGCCTATACCTGGGTATGTGCGAAACGTTCGTCTGCTGACAGCGTGAAGTGGTAGATGTGACACGAACCAAGGCGGCTCTAATCGCGAGAAGAAAGGCGGTGGAGAAACGCGCCTCCCGTGCGGGGACAGCAAGCACGGATGTCGAGAAAAATCTCAACTCTTGTTCAGTTGTCTGGTAGTCACGGACGTGGCATTTCAAAATGTAGTAACGTGCCCATTCAAACATGTATAGTACGTTTTTACACTTAATTCGCAGCCAGTGGCCGCGTTTTCCACCACACTTGAGCCCATAATTTGTTGCATATGGTTGCCTAGACAATTAGGACACAAACAATCACGGCTTGGGCACAACAGCGAAGCACAGATGCAAAGTTGCAATGAAGGTCTGTAGTGCGAATTTCAGCCCTGCTATAGTCTCTTTTTAAGCCTTCAAGCCCCACCGCTGATTCGCTGAAATCGTGAATAAGCCATGACAGAAACATGTTGCCAACGATCACTTGACATGTAAAGTAGCTGCGGCTGGAGAAAAAGACGTAACTATACTACCTCTGTGCCACTTAAGCTTACTGCCGCTACCGGCTGTGGAGGTAGCTCCACGTCCCCGGAAGACTCTGTGCACACTCTGCACATAGAGCGAATCAGGAGACTTCTGACTGGGAGCGTCATGCATTGAATCAGTGCAAGGTGAGCCAATGGCACCTTGCAGTTAGAAATCGGTTTGAACTATGCGCGCACAGCCGTGGCCTATACGGAAATGTGAGCCTGCCGGCGCTCGTAAAGACGCTATTTGAATATTTGAATATTTGAATTTTCTATTTGAATAGCATACGTTTTAGCGGGCATTGTTGGAATGCGTCAGTAAACCCGATAACTCAAAACCGGATTTCGTGATTATTTTAGACGCTGTAATGACCGCGATACAATGTCACAACGCGAGAACCTCAGAATGATCTTCCTGCTACTTCAGACGGATGCAACCAAAAAGAAAAAGTAGCATTAGTGCCCTCCCCTTGTTTGTTTTTTGTCCTCTGTCCCTTTCTATGCAGCAACCAAACCTTATGGCATCCAAGTTCACGTCCCTGTTTGCAAAGATTCCTCGCCGGCAACGCTTGGCGCGGATCAAGTCTTTGCATTGTAAGTATTATAGAAAATTCAAAACAAAATGTGCCGCTCTTCAAAATGCCTGCTGCATGAAGTGCTTTCTATATAATCTTGGTGCTTGTAAAGCACTGCGACAATGTTGCAAAAAAAAATACAACTACGCCTAGTGACATGCAATCTTACCGGAGCTACGAATTTCTGGATGCGGTGCCAAGGTTTACTCGGAATTTTGTCTTTTAGTTTTCTTTGGAGTGCCGAACTCGCAGCCTTAATAAAGCCTTACATGCGCAATTTTTTCGCTCGCTTTTTCGTCATGAACGAGGCGGTATTAATTTTTGTGTATTGTGGAAGCAATTATCAAAACTGCTGCTTGAAAGATTAAAAAACATCAAAGAGCATGAGAAAGGCTGCATAAGAAGTAGGTCATTGCACTTTACACGTATCCAGCTTTTAGGGGAACTACCAAGCAAAGCTTCTTGTGTCTCTTAGAGAGCAATTTAATACAGCCCATCAGTCAGGCGCGGATGATGTTGTCTTAGGCCTAGCTAAATAGGGTGAGCTAGACCCTACACAGGCCAGTGGAAGACAAGCCAATCGCTCAAGTGAAAGCGGACGAATAGCGGGAGTGGACGGACTAAAGAGCTACGGAGCAGGAAGAGAGGATTGGGCGGAATTCAGGGCAATTAGAGCAAGACAGTGAGAAATGTTATGCATAGAGATGAAGGCTGGACACAGTGCTGCGGGACCCTCCAGCACAATGTTCGTGCTTTTTCGGTGTAGGCACAGTCGCAGTCGCACAGAAAATAAAAACGAATCGAGCGAGGCAGCGCTCATCAGATCACTTCGCGATGCTGCGAGATAGGCTCCCTGAACGAGTGTTTAGAGGTCCTGGTCCGTGTACACAGGACGTTTGCGAATATACTAAGTACAGGTAGCAGCAGTATTAACGGAAGGTTACGAGCATTCAACCATTTATTACCCCGTAAGCATGAGTGACATGGGTACGTTTTCCATTTTCCTATATGTGTTTCCTCTGGACGCTTAATAACCCACCACACATTGCCAACTTACATGCAGAAATAACAAAAATTATGCTTGCGAGTAAAATGACTCTCCCTTTCTCTGCCTCTGCTTATAGAAACGGTGTCTCTAGAAATGTTAGCTAAATCCAGGAAATTACATTCCGGAATTTTATTTTTTATTTTTTATATGAGGGATATATGCATAAACCGAAAGGCATGTGTGAATGTCATACTGCCCTGTTTTTCATTTCCTTTGTCATAGGTCTCTTTTTACAAAAAGGGTAGAGCTGCAAGAATATAGCAGAATAATTCTTGCGCGCCACTGCTCACATAAAATATTTCTTTCGCGTGAATTTCAACATTTTAAGAGGCACTTCTTTAACCGCCAGATAACAAAAATTAACATCGGAAAAGCTGCCCCAAAAAACACTACACGTTACTCTGCTGCCGGGCCGTTTTGAGCACCACCACATGTTCCAGAAAACTGGTTACGTCCTTTTCGCAGACGATTTGGTCACAAGCGAAGGCTTCGTTAATATTTTTTTTCGCCTTTTTCGAGCTCTATTTAGGTGCGCGTTAACCTGCTTGCTGCTCGTGGTGGCCTTGGCATCGGCAATGGATGTTTGGCTGCGTTATTCACCGAAAGACAAACAAGCGAAGGCGAAAGGTGCTGTGCCATTTATAGACGTGGCTTGGTATTAGATGAGTACGAAGCCAAGCAAACTTAGTGTAAAAAGTGATAAGTGATGCATACGTTGCTCGAGCTTTATGCAGTAATTTAAAATGCTGCATGCAAGCAGAAGTAAGCTCTAATTTTGTCCCCCTCAGGACCTTCTCACGACAGGCTTCCGAGCTATGCTTGCGCACTTCATACCATCCAGCCCCGTAGATTCTTGCTCGCAAGCTCCCGTGTTCACTTAGCTTGAAAAGCAAAAGTTCGACACTTAATGTCAAATGTATTTGATGTGGCTGCTGACTCAGCGGCCGGTGGTATAAAATTATTGAGAGTCTGCAGTGCTTGGGACGCAGTCTTGATAAATTAAAGCAAAGCATCTTCGAACATTCACAGATTACCTTTTTCAACGCACTGATTTACAATCAGGGTTCCGTGTTTTCTGTATACAGGGTGTTTCACCTAACACCTCATATAACTTTTAAAGATAGGCTTCTTGAGTTAGAACAGCGCTTTTTTCTGTATAGCATTGTCAGCCGTGTAGTACATCAATATACAGCTAAGACATGGTAACTAGCAGGCTGATTAACTAATATTGAATTGTAAACTTTGCAACTATTACTGTTAGGCTCCTTAATTATTGAGGGGCATGTAACCCACAATATCCATATTAGTTTTTAGAATTTTGAAAACGCGCTTACCCTCGGAGCTATAGCCCAACAAATTTTGGCTATATCGCGCCAAAATACATGCGCTTTCGAGAAGCTTGCGGGCAAAGCAACCTCTCCAGTGCACTTAACTTGTCGAAGTAGCCAAAATTTGTTGGGTCACAGTGCCGAGGACAATCAGGTTTTCAAAATTCTAAAACTTGATATGAATATTAATTACGGTGGACTACACGCCTTTCAATAATTAAGGAGATTTACAGCGGTAGTTAGAAAGTTAACTATTCAATAATAGTCAACCAACCTGCTAGTTAGAACGTCTTAGGCGTATTCTGATGCGCTACACTGCTGGCAATGCTAGTCCGAAAAAAAGCGCTCTTGTAACTGAAATAGCCTATTTTTGTAATTGTCTAAAGTCTTAAGTGAAATGCCTTGTATACCGGTAAGCCTCGAAAAATAACACCCGAGGAGCTGAAAGCCTCGCGTTTGAGTTATTTCACTGGCTGGTGCATTAATTCTTTGTGTTAAGTGTTTGGTGTGCGTTTCATAAAGTGTTTGGCGTGTGTTTAATGCTAGATACGTCATATTTCCGCCAGTAATTACGCAGTCTGTTTACAACACAAGCGCGGATAAACGCAGATTTCTCTCCGGCGTAGAAATTAGTGCACTGCACGGGCTCGGGCCGGCCCGAAAGTCCGGGCCGGGACATGATCTCTTTTGCCGGGCCTGGGCCGGACCCGGGCCTAAAGTTGCGGGCCCGGGCCGGGCTCAGGCTTAAAGCTGCGGACCCGAGTCGGGCTTGGGTCCGTACAGAAACGGCTGGTGTCCGACTATTCATTCACTACTGCAGAGTGAAGTGCACAACTGCGGCATTATAGCAGCGACACGGATGAGCTATGGGTTATAGTACGCGCTGAGAAAAAAACTAAGCTTTATTCATTGACTTATTTATTTCCTTATTTCCACGCCGCGGTGGCTTAGTGGTCAAGGCGCTTGATGACTGAGCCGGGGAACCAGGGTTTGCCCCTAGCCTCGGCGGCTGCATTTCTATTTAGGCGGCAAGCATGACAGCCATGTACTTTGCAGTATAATTTATCGTTTAAGAAACCCAGGTGGTCGAAATGATACGGAGCCCTCTGCTTCGGTGTCTCTCACAGCCTCACTCCCCTTGGAGCCTTAAGCCCCAAAAACATAGCTTTTATTTTATAGCTATATTTTTCTCATGTGAGAAAATTCACAAACTAAAGCGCGTTTGGTTTTATTTTTGATCAGCTAACCGGAACGTCTCGTTGTCTCGTTGCCTGGTTGTCATGGCAAGTGTTTTGCCCTGTAAGTTATCACGTGGTTCGTGCGTTATCTTCTGCTCCAAAAGTAAGAGTAAAATTCAACCGGTCTTAATTGGCCATTGATCGTTCGTCATCCTAAACGTACCTATATATACTATTACAAATGCATTCGGGAAGAACATATTAGTTTAGGACGCTTATAGTCTCCAAACACACACCGTGAAATACTCAAGCCTTTTAGCTCTTCGTTCCTGCTGAAAGGCGACCAGTTCGGCTATGAGTTCGACCTGTGAGATCGCGCTCACTAAAAAAATGCCGTCCCACTGCTTGCTAGGCAGCTTTAATGTTTATACTTCCGGGCGGCAAAATATAACTGATTAAAATCATAGGGGAATGCAGGGTAGTCTATTACGCGCGTATGCAGCCCTTTTTATTTGGCTCTCGGAACTTCCGAGTTTATCTTTGCGCACCTACACGAGATCACTCTTTAAAAGACGGGCCTGGCGAGCACTACACTTCTTTTTGGGTTAAAAAGAACCAACTTTATGCAAGCCAAACTGCGGTTTCAGAACCTTTGTCGGCCAATTTCTTATCGGTCTAGTAGCAGTCTACTTGCTCAGAGTGAGCAGTATATCTCCAGTGTTACTGTGAAACGGGCTGGGCCGGCCCGGGCTGGGCTTCACTCCGGGATTCACGGGCTGGGCCGGGCTCGCTAGAGCGATAATTTAGCGGGCCTGGGCCGGGCCCGGGCTTGAAGCCGCGAGCCTGGGCCGGGCTCGGGCTTCAGGTCTCGGGCCCGGGCCGGGCTTGGGCCTCAGATTGAGGCCCGTGCAGTGCTCTAGTGGAAATTCTGCACCGAAAAACACCTCACCATCGGGAAAAAACAAGCACCGATAAATAGTCTCGGACTTTGAAGAAACAGAAACATCGAAAACAGGGAACGTTATAAGGAGGGTCCAGTTGTTCACTTCCAGAAGGTGGATATATTGGGCTTGCAGTGTGCGTGTGTGTGTGTGTGTGTGTGTGTGTGTGTGTGCGTGTGAGTGTGTGTGTGTGTGTGCGTGTGTGCGTGTGCGTGTGTGTGTGTGTGTGTGCGCGTGTGCGTGTGCGTGTGTGTGTGTGTGTGTGAACACTTTCAAAAATTTTCACAAATAGGCTTTTTGGGGTAAAAATATAGCTTTTGCGGCATAGTACTACCAGTGTTGGCGGACACCAAAAAACCTTTGAATCGTCTTAATTAGTAAGCTGGTTAACTAATTCTTAATCATTAACTTTTTAGCTAGTAGAGTTAGGCGGCTAGTTGCAATGAGAGATTTGAAGCCTGTCGTTAGTAATAGCCATTTAAGTTTTTAGAATTCAGAAAAAGCGATTACCCTTGCCCCTGTGGCTCGATAAAATTTTGCTGCATCGCGGGAAAATACATGCGCTTTCGAAACATGCAGGCAAAGCAACCCCTCCAGTGTACGTAACTAGTTGAAAAAGCCAAATTTTGTCGAGTCACAGCGCCAAGGGCAATCGCATTTTCGAAATTCTAAAAACTGATACGGCTATTGCTAACGACCGGCTACAAATCTCTAATTGCAACTAGGCTCCTGGATGTAGTAGTTAAAGAGTTATTATTAGAAATTAATTAACTAACTTACTAGTTAAGACGATTCACCCGTTTTCTGGTGTCCGCCAACACTGGTAATACTATACCGCAAACGCCACATTTTTACCTAAAAAATCCTGAACATTTTTGAAAGTGTTCGCTGAAACAACCGGTATATATATATATATATATATATATATATATATATATATATATATATATATATATATATATATGTGTGTGTGTGTGTGTGTGTGTGTGTGTGTGTGTGTGTGTGTGTGTGTGTGTGTGTGTGTGTGTGTGTGTGTGTGTGTGTGTGTGTGTGTGTGTGTGTGTGTGTGTGTGTGTGTGTGTGTGTGTGTGTGTGTGTGTGTGTGTGTGTGTGTGCAATATCTAAAGACCGTACAAAGGTCCGTGCATGTTATCCTTGCATGCTGCCAAACACACCACTTAAAAAGTTATTTGTGGTCATTTTAGAGATGTGTACGTAACAAAATGATGAATAAAAAAACAACAAAACATACACGTGTACGCGCTGCTGTTTCAACTTGGGTATTTGAAAGATCTGTCGGAGGTTGTACGTGAACAGTAGAGAATCTTCTATTTTACTGACCAAATTAACCCCGCAAAATTTAACACGAAACAATGAACGCCGCAGGCACCCAGAACTTTACTGCTGCGAGGTTGAAGCAAGTTTTCTCGTCGTCGCACACATGTGGCGCGAAAGCAAACTTATACGCTGGTGCCTCGAAGGCTCACCCATACGTACTGTGAATCAAGCGCAGTACTTTTGCTGGAACGTCTCAGATGTCACCAGAAGACGCGCCCAGTGTGCCGTAGGAGGGCGCTTTAGCTATCATTAAACCATCCTCATACGCTAGTCCAAAAACCGCATGAAAAACACTATAGCCAAGCAGGCAAAACTTATTGGAGTAAACTCGTAATTAAGATAGCAGAGATACTGTATTTCATATTATTTTGTGAGGTAGCGATGCAAAACAGTCATAGCACTCACATGAAAAAGAATGGCGTCGTGGAAAGAACTTCCGGTTGTAACTAAAGCGAAGAAAGCAGAGTATTAGAAAGTAGGGAATGTGGCACGAGGCGATCAAGTGTCTTCTGGTCTGCTGAATGACGGCGAAGATTTTCTACTAAGAAAGATGTCGACCCAACTAGTCTCCACAACGCCACACGCCTTTAAGTGTACCAGATGCGTGGGATAATACGAACGCTGCTGAATGAGAAGGCGGAAGACAAGGACCTCATTAATCAGAGGCCCGTTAGTCGGTTGTTTGCAATACACTAACTACGGCATTGGTCGTTGTTGTATCTCCATATCACTCTCACCTAATCAAGGCGGCGACAAGGAGGGTAATAAAGATGCCGATGAACTGAAAAAAGTCACCGCATTGATATTTTGGATTCTCACCTTTGTTCTGTAAATTTTAACGGCGGAAAGGACACGAACACAGGAAGTACAGGGTGGATAGAAAGAGCGCGCTCTTTCTGTGTCTGTGTTCTTTGCGCCGTTCAAAATTACAGAATGAACCAGCTAGCCCTATACAGCAAGTATTGCCGCATCCCCTTTGTTCATTTCATGCAAGGAGCCATTTGTGTTGAGTTGACGGGGGGGGCGGGGGGGGGGGGCATGCTCATACACCGGTCACTGATGAATCCTGGTCATCTGCTCCTTCAAAGGCGGCTGAAACAACGAACTTTTACACTGCTTCGCTGCTATCGTCTCTTTTTCTAACTCGCAGTGCCGACGATGACGAAAGCGATTCTGGCCTTTTCTGCCGTGAAAAACACCCAGCAGCTGTTCTCTGCTGCAGCCAGTTTTCAAGGAAGCTGGCTGCGTTGTCTGGACGGTGTGCGCTTCCTGAGTGCCCTCTGGGTCCTATGCGACCATAACTACGTCATGTTTGATCCTGACAGCTTAGGTATGCAATGTCTATAGACAACGTCTCCTTCCATACGTGATCATTTCATTGAACATGGGAAGGGGAGTGGCCTTGAACTAATTATGCTCCACGTGCTGAAATCATTGATGACGTTAGATTTACTTTGTGTGGCTTAAGCTAACTTCTAAATTTTGTTAGCTACTTCGTGGTGAAAATTTTGACAAAAATCCAAGGGGCCGTTCTCACAGCCGACGGCGTTTCTTTGCGTGTGTGTATAACGGCTTATATACATGCTAATATCACCAAGAGCAGGGCGTAGCATTATCAATATGAATGCAGCGGGCTCTAGTGCGATTACAGCTGCTTGTAATCCAGCCTTATTATAAACACTGATCAGGCAGGGGCTGAGCGCAAAGTGAACAGCCTCATCTTATGGAAGCAAATCTTGAAGACGAGGAAATGATTGTATCGCTGATGTTTTTGATGTCAGGTCTTCTCAAACTTCGTCATGCTGTGCGCGGCTCGCGTCATGCTCTTGATGATTCTCTACCTTCTCTACTGCAACTGAAAGGCGAGTGGGAGTATTGCAAAAGGGGGCACAAGTATTTTAGTCTTCTGCGTCTTGTTGCGGTTATTTTCACTCTGCTCGCTTAACGCATTCCCAGGGTCAAAATAATTTCTCTGTCCGTCAAAAATTCAAAAGGCTCGGGGAAACTAAGAGAAAAATAGAAGTTGTGCTTAGCTTGGCGTCGCAAAATATTTTCATATATAGAAGTCTCACAAGGCTGGGACTGTAAAGTCGATGTTGAAATATGCGTACTCAAGCTCCAGCAATTGCTAGTGTCTGCGGAGTCAGCAGCGACGAATGCGTCTCTGTTCATTAGAGAGCGGTCTCCGTTCAGATGGATTCCATTTCACCTACGCACTGCCAGCCATGAGCATCGCTACCTCAATCCCATACGTCTTATGTTTCGAGCCAAGGCGTGAATAGCTACAGCTGTTAAAAAAAAATGTATACCCTATAGCTACGGCCGCCGCGGTGGCTCAGTGGTTATGGTGCTCGGCTGCTGACCCAAAAGACGCGGGTTCGATCCCGGCCGCGGCGGCTAGAATTTCTTTGGAGGAGAAATTCTAGAGGCCCGTGTACTGTGCGATGTCAGTGCACGTTAAAGAACCCCAGGTGGTCGAAATTTCCGGAGCCCTCCACTACGGCGTCTCTCATAGCCTCAGTCGCTTTGGGACGTTAAAACCCATAAACCAAACCAAACCTATAGCTACGATGCGTAAGTCGCGAAACTCGGCGAAAGCAAGCGTTAGCGTTGTCTGTTTTTTTTCCTAAGTCTCTAGCCGTTTCACCCATTCCTTCTCGGTAACAGGTGTCCACCCACTTTAAGACTGCTACCGCACCTTTCCTCTCCTTTCCTCACAACTGCATGCCATCCCTACACAGACAGGCACAGAGTATCGAGAGGCTGTTCGAAGCGTTTCAAGTTGCCTTATGATAGCGCGTCGCGCCCAATGGCAGCAATGGTTGCCCGTGGCATGAGGCACGGGTTGCGTTGCGTACGCGGGGTGCTCCCCTGATCGCAAGGAACAGCTACGCCCCCCTATAAGCACCCCCCCCCCCCCCCGTGAGGGTGGAAAAAGACGAACGCTACGCCCCACCTAATAACGACAAAGGTAGCACGAGACATGTGCGAGCAGTGGTCACGTATTTCCACACAGACTTTCGCACCAGTTTCGGGATACACCACAGATGCACCTCTCGCTGCAAAAGTGCAGATATATACTGGTTTCTGCCTGGCCGGTGCCTTTCACATTTGCCATTATGACTTCATTCGCTCACTTCATTCCTACATGCAGTGCTCTAATGTTGGAGAAGTTAGCGTGCTGCTGCTGCTGCTGCTGCTGCTGCTGCTGCTGCTGCTGCTGCTGCTGCTGCTGCTGCTGCTGCTGCTGCTGCTGCTGCTGCTGCTGCTGCTGCTGCTGCTGCTGCTGCTGCTGCTGCTGCTGCTGCTGCTGCTGCTGCTGCTGCTGCTGCTGCTGCTGCTGCTGCTGCTGCTGCTGCTGCTGCTGCTGCTGCTGCTGCTGCTGCTGCTGCTGCTGCTGCTGCTGCTGCTGCTGCTGCTGCTGCTGCTGCTGCTGCTGCTGCTGCTGCTGCTGCTGCTGCTGCTGCTGCTGCTGCTGCTGCTGCTGCTGCTGCTGCTGCTGCTGCTGCTGCTGCTGCTGCTGCTGCTGCTGCTGCTGCTGCTGCTGCTGCTGCTGCTGCTGCTGCTGCTGCTGCTGCTGCTGCTGCTGCTGCTGCTGCTGCTGCTGCTGCTGCTGCTGCTGCTGCTGCTGCTGCTGCTGCTGCTGCTGCTGCTGCTGCTGCTGCTGCTGCTGCTGCTGCTGCTGCTGCTGCTGCTGCTGCTGCTGCTGCTGCTGCTGCTGCTGCTGCTGCTGCTGCTGCTGCTGCTGCTGCTGCTGCTGCTGCTGCTGCTGCTGCTGCTGCTGCTGCTGCTGCTGCTGCTGCTGCTGCTGCTGCTGCTGCTGCTGCTGCTGCTGCTGCTGCTGCTGCTGCTGCTGCTGCTGCTGCTGCTGCTGCTGCTGCTGCTGCTGCTGCTGCTGCTGCTGCTGCTGCTGCTGCTGCTGCTGCTGCTGCTGCTGCTGCTGCTGCTGCTGCTGCTGCTGCTGCTGCTGCTGCTGCTGCTGCTGCTGCTGCTGCTGCTGCTGCTGCTGCTGCTGCTGCTGCTGCTGCTGCTGCTGCTGCTGCTGCTGCTGCTGCTGCTGCTGCTGCTGCTGCTGCTGCTGCTGCTGCTGCTGCTGCTGCTGCTGCTGCTGCTGCTGCTGCTGCTGCTGCTGCTGCTGCTGCTGCTGCTGCTGCTGCTGCTGCTGCTGCTGCTGCTGCTGCTGCTGCTGCTGCTGCTGCTGCTGCTGCTGCTGCTGCTGCTGCTGCTGCTGCTGCTGCTGCTGCTGCTGCTGCTGCTGCTGCTGCTGCTGCTGCTGCTGCTGCTGCTGCTGCTGCTGCTGCTGCTGCTGCTGCTGCTGCTGCTGCTGCTGCTGCTGCTGCTGCTGCTGCTGCTGCTGCTGCTGCTGCTGCTGCTGCTGCTGCTGCTGCTGCTGCTGCTGCTGCTGCTGCTGCTGCTGCTGCTGCTGCTGCTGCTGCTGCTGCTGCTGCTGCTGCTGCTGCTGCTGCTGCTGCTGCTGCTGCTGCTGCTGCTGCTGCTGCTGCTGCTGCTGCTGCTGCTGCTGCTGCTGCTGCTGCTGCTGCTGCTGCTGCTGCTGCTGCTGCTGCTGCTGCTGCTGCTGCTGCTGCTGCTGCTGCTGCTGCTGCTGCTGCTGCTGCTGCTGCTGCTGCTGCTGCTGCTGCTGCTGCTGCTGCTGCTGCTGCTGCTGCTGCTGCTGCTGCTGCTGCTGCTGCTGCTGCTGCTGCTGCTGCTGCTGCTGCTGCTGCTGCTGCTGCTGCTGCTGCTGCTGCTGCTGCTGCTGCTGCTGCTGCTGCTGCTGCTGCTGCTGCTGCTGCTGCTGCTGCTGCTGCTGCTGCTGCTGCTGCTGCTGCTGCTGCTGCTGCTGCTGCTGCTGCTGCTGCTGCTGCTGCTGCTGCTGCTGCTGCTGCTGCTGCTGCTGCTGCTGCTGCTGCTGCTGCTGCTGCTGCTGCTGCTGCTGCTGCTGCTGCTGCTGCTGCTGCTGCTGCTGCTGCTGCTGCTGCTGCTGCTGCTGCTGCTGCTGCTGCTGCTGCTGCTGCTGCTGCTGCTGCTGCTGCTGCTGCTGCTGCTGCTGCTGCTGCTGCTGCTGCTGCTGCTGCTGCTGCTGCTGCTGCTGCTGCTGCTGCTGCTGCTGCTGCTGCTGCTGCTGCTGCTGCTGCTGCTGCTGCTGCTGCTGCTGCTGCTGCTGCTGCTGCTGCTGCTGCTGCTGCTGCTGCTGCTGCTGCTGCTGCTGCTGCTGCTGCTGCTGCTGCTGCTGCTGCTGCTGCTGCTGCTGCTGCTGCTGCTGCTGCTGCTGCTGCTGCTGCTGCTGCTGCTGCTGCTGCTGCTGCTGCTGCTGCTGCTGCTGCTGCTGCTGCTGCTGCTGCTGCTGCTGCTGCTGCTGCTGCTGCTGCTGCTGCTGCTGCTGCTGCTGCTGCTGCTGCTGCTGCTGCTGCTGCTGCTGCTGCTGCTGCTGCTGCTGCTGCTGCTGCTGCTGCTGCTGCTGCTGCTGCTGCTGCTGCTGCTGCTGCTGCTGCTGCTGCTGCTGCTGCTGCTGCTGCTGCTGCTGCTGCTGCTGCTGCTGCTGCTGCTGCTGCTGCTGCTGCTGCTGCTGCTGCTGCTGCTGCTGCTGCTGCTGCTGCTGCTGCTGCTGCTGCTGCTGCTGCTGCTGCTGCTGCTGCTGCTGCTGCTGCTGCTGCTGCTGCTGCTGCTGCTGCTGCTGCTGCTGCTGCTGCTGCTGCTGCTGCTGCTGCTGCTGCTGCTGCTGCTGCTGCTGCTGCTGCTGCTGCTGCTGCTGCTGCTGCTGCTGCTGCTGCTGCTGCTGCTGCTGCTGCTGCTGCTGCTGCTGCTGCTGCTGCTGCTGCTGCTGCTGCTGCTGCTGCTGCTGCTGCTGCTGCTGCTGCTGCTGCTGCTGCTGCTGCTGCTGCTGCTGCTGCTGCTGCTGCTGCTGCTGCTGCTGCTGCTGCTGCTGCTGCTGCTGCTGCTGCTGCTGCTGCTGCTGCTGCTGCTGCTGCTGCTGCTGCTGCTGCTGCTGCTGCTGCTGCTGCTGCTGCTGCTGCTGCTGCTGCTGCTGCTGCTGCTGCTGCTGCTGCTGCTGCTGCTGCTGCTGCTGCTGCTGCTGCTGCTGCTGCTGCTGCTGCTGCTGCTGCTGCTGCTGCTGCTGCTGCTGCTGCTGCTGCTGCTGCTGCTGCTGCTGCTGCTGCTGCTGCTGCTGCTGCTGCTGCTGCTGCTGCTGCTGCTGCTGCTGCTGCTGCTGCTGCTGCTGCTGCTGCTGCTGCTGCTGCTGCTGCTGCTGCTGCTGCTGCTGCTGCTGCTGCTGCTGCTGCTGCTGCTGCTGCTGCTGCTGCTGCTGCTGCTGCTGCTGCTGCTGCTGCTGCTGCTGCTGCTGCTGCTGCTGCTGCTGCTGCTGCTGCTGCTGCTGCTGCTGCTGCTGCTGCTGCTGCTGCTGCTGCTGCTGCTGCTGCTGCTGCTGCTGCTGCTGCTGCTGCTGCTGCTGCTGCTGCTGCTGCTGCTGCTGCTGCTGCTGCTGCTGCTGCTGCTGCTGCTGCTGCTGCTGCTGCTGCTGCTGCTGCTGCTGCTGCTGCTGCTGCTGCTGCTGCTGCTGCTGCTGCTGCTGCTGCTGCTGCTGCTGCTGCTGCTGCTGCTGCTGCTGCTGCTGCTGCTGCTGCTGCTGCTGCTGCTGCTGCTGCTGCTGCTGCTGCTGCTGCTGCTGCTGCTGCTGCTGCTGCTGCTGCTGCTGCTGCTGCTGCTGCTGCTGCTGCTGCTGCTGCTGCTGCTGCTGCTGCTGCTGCTGCTGCTGCTGCTGCTGCTGCTGCTGCTGCTGCTGCTGCTGCTGCTGCTGCTGCTGCTGCTGCTGCTGCTGCTGCTGCTGCTGCTGCTGCTGCTGCTGCTGCTGCTGCTGCTGCTGCTGCTGCTGCTGCTGCTGCTGCTGCTGCTGCTGCTGCTGCTGCTGCTGCTGCTGCTGCTGCTGCTGCTGCTGCTGCTGCTGCTGCTGCTGCTGCTGCTGCTGCTGCTGCTGCTGCTGCTGCTGCTGCTGCTGCTGCTGCTGCTGCTGCTGCTGCTGCTGCTGCTGCTGCTGCTGCTGCTGCTGCTGCTGCTGCTGCTGCTGCTGCTGCTGCTGCTGCTGCTGCTGCTGCTGCTGCTGCTGCTGCTGCTGCTGCTGCTGCTGCTGCTGCTGCTGCTGCTGCTGCTGCTGCTGCTGCTGCTGCTGCTGCTGCTGCTGCTGCTGCTGCTGCTGCTGCTGCTGCTGCTGCTGCTGCTGCTGCTGCTGCTGCTGCTGCTGCTGCTGCTGCTGCTGCTGCTGCTGCTGCTGCTGCTGCTGCTGCTGCTGCTGCTGCTGCTGCTGCTGCTGCTGCTGCTGCTGCTGCTGCTGCTGCTGCTGCTGCTGCTGCTGCTGCTGCTGCTGCTGCTGCTGCTGCTGCTGCTGCTGCTGCTGCTGCTGCTGCTGCTGCTGCTGCTGCTGCTGCTGCTGCTGCTGCTGCTGCTGCTGCTGCTGCTGCTGCTGCTGCTGCTGCTGCTGCTGCTGCTGCTGCTGCTGCTGCTGCTGCTGCTGCTGCTGCTGCTGCTGCTGCTGCTGCTGCTGCTGCTGCTGCTGCTGCTGCTGCTGCTGCTGCTGCTGCTGCTGCTGCTGCTGCTGCTGCTGCTGCTGCTGCTGCTGCTGCTGCTGCTGCTGCTGCTGCTGCTGCTGCTGCTGCTGCTGCTGCTGCTGCTGCTGCTGCTGCTGCTGCTGCTGCTGCTGCTGCTGCTGCTGCTGCTGCTGCTGCTGCTGCTGCTGCTGCTGCTGCTGCTGCTGCTGCTGCTGCTGCTGCTGCTGCTGCTGCTGCTGCTGCTGCTGCTGCTGCTGCTGCTGCTGCTGCTGCTGCTGCTGCTGCTGCTGCTGCTGCTGCTGCTGCTGCTGCTGCTGCTGCTGCTGCTGCTGCTGCTGCTGCTGCTGCTGCTGCTGCTGCTGCTGCTGCTGCTGCTGCTGCTGCTGTGCTGCTGCTGCTGCTGCTGCTGCTGCTGCTGCTGCTGCTGCTGCTGCTGCTGCTGCTGCTGCTGCTGCTGCTGCTGCTGCTGCTGCTGCTGCTGCTGCTGCTGCTGCTGCTGCTGCTGCTGCTGCTGCTGCTGCTGCTGCTGCTGCTGCTGCTGCTGCTGCTGCTGCTGCTGCTGCTGCTGCTGCTGCTGCTGCTGCTGCTGCTGCTGCTGCTGCTGCTGCTGCTGCTGCTGCTGCTGCTGCTGCTGCTGCTGCTGCTGCTGCTGCTGCTGCTGCTGCTGCTGCTGCTGCTGCTGCTGCTGCTGCTGCTGCTGCTGCTGCTGCTGCTGCTGCTGCTGCTGCTGCTGCTGCTGCTGCTGCTGCTGCTGCTGCTGCTGCTGCTGCTGCTGCTGCTGCTGCTGCTGCTGCTGCTGCTGCTGCTGCTGCTGCTGCTGCTGCTGCTGCTGCTGCTGCTGCTGCTGCTGCTGCTGCTGCTGCTGCTGCTGCTGCTGCTGCTGCTGCTGCTGCTGCTGCTGCTGCTGCTGCTGCTGCTGCTGCTGCTGCTGCTGCTGCTGCTGCTGCTGCTGCTGCTGCTGCTGCTGCTGCTGCTGCTGCTGCTGCTGCTGCTGCTGCTGCTGCTGCTGCTGCTGCTGCTGCTGCTGCTGCTGCTGCTGCTGCTGCTGCTGCTGCTGCTGCTGCTGCTGCTGCTGCTGCTGCTGCTGCTGCTGCTGCTGCTGCTGCTGCTGCTGCTGCTGCTGCTGCTGCTGCTGCTGCTGCTGCTGCTGCTGCTGCTGCTGCTGCTGCTGCTGCTGCTGCTGCTGCTGCTGCTGCTGCTGCTGCTGCTGCTGCTGCTGCTGCTGCTGCTGCTGCTGCTGCTGCTGCTGCTGCTGCTGCTGCTGCTGCTGCTGCTGCTGCTGCTGCTGCTGCTGCTGCTGCTGCTGCTGCTGCTGCTGCTGCTGCTGCTGCTGCTGCTGCTGCTGCTGCTGCTGCTGCTGCTGCTGCTGCTGCTGCTGCTGCTGCTGCTGCTGCTGCTGCTGCTGCTGCTGCTGCTGCTGCTGCTGCTGCTGCTGCTGCTGCTGCTGCTGCTGCTGCTGCTGCTGCTGCTGCTGCTGCTGCTGCTGCTGCTGCTGCTGCTGCTGCTGCTGCTGCTGCTGCTGCTGCTGCTGCTGCTGCTGCTGCTGCTGCTGCTGCTGCTGCTGCTGCTGCTGCTGCTGCTGCTGGCTGCTGCTGCTGCTGCTGCTGCTGCTGCTGCTGCTGCTGCTGCTGCTGCTGCTGCTGCTGCTGCTGCTGCTGCTGCTGCTGCTGCTGCTGCTGCTGCTGCTGCTGCTGCTGCTGCTGCTGCTGCTGCTGCTGCTGCTGCTGCTGCTGCTGCTGCTGCTGCTGCTGCTGCTGCTGCTGCTGCTGCTGCTGCTGCTGCTGCTGCTGCTGCTGCTGCTGCTGCTGCTGCTGCTGCTGCTGCTGCTGCTGCTGCTGCTGCTGCTGCTGCTGCTGCTGCTGCTGCTGCTGCTGCTGCTGCTGCTGCTGCTGCTGCTGCTGCTGCTGCTGCTGCTGCTGCTGCTGCTGCTGCTGCTGCTGCTGCTGCTGCTGCTGCTGCTGCTGCTGCTGCTGCTGCTGCTGCTGCTGCTGCTGCTGCTGCTGCTGCTGCTGCTGCTGCTGCTGCTGCTGCTGCTGCTGCTGCTGCTGCTGCTGCTGCTGCTGCTGCTGCTGCTGCTGCTGCTGCTGCTGCTGCTGCTGCTGCTGCTGCTGCTGCTGCTGCTGCTGCTGCTGCTGCTGCTGCTGCTGCTGCTGCTGCTGCTGCTGCTGCTGCTGCTGCTGCTGCTGCTGCTGCTGCTGCTGCTGCTGCTGCTGCTGCTGCTGCTGCTGCTGCTGCTGCTGCTGCTGCTGCTGCTGCTGCTGCTGCTGCTGCTGCTGCTGCTGCTGCTGCTGCTGCTGCTGCTGCTGCTGCTGCTGCTGCTGCTGCTG